>NC_069499.1:20490825-20770825 GCF_027579735.1 Bombina bombina | reverse complement strand
ACAGCAGAAAAATTGCTAATATAAAATCTGCAAATATAGAGCGAAAATCTGCCTGGCCAGACTTGTGTATACAAAAAACTTTAAAGAGAGTGACAGCAAAGGTAAATTTATTCCCAAATTTTACACAGGAATAGCAGCAACGTTTCGGAACAACTTTCCTTAATCATGCATACAAACACAATGATTTTTAATCTATATATAGGCAAATACCACTAGGTGGCGCTCTATTGCAACATTTTAATTTAACCCTATGGGCAACAATGTATCAAAAGTGGTATGTAACCAGCATAAATATACCTAACTCCTAAATAGATAGGGAAGCTTATATCAATACAATAATATTATAACATCAATTAGATGAAGATAATAAAAACATTTCAAAGACTAATTTTTTATAGAAAAACTGAAAGATCCCAATCTCTATTGAGACCATGAGGTTCAAGGGTCCCTAATTTAAAGATCCAGAAAGCTTCGCGCTGTTTCAACAGCTTCTCTCTATCTCCCCCTCTACGGGGTCTAGCTACACTTTCTATTATTTGAAATCTTAATTCATTGATGAGATGCCCCATCTTAATAAAATGATGAGCTACTGGCGCTTTTATATTCCCTACTCGTATACTACTCTTATGTTCTATGATTCTGTCTTTGATGTTTCTTGTCATTTCTCCGATGCAGCCATGCCCACAGGGACATTTAATAAGATATATAACAAATTGAGTATAGCAGGAATGATATCCTCTAATATGAAATTTCTTTCCTGTAATTGGATGGTAAAAGAATGCACCTTTTGACATATTATTACAGCAGGAGCAGTTAAGGCAAGGATAACATCCTTCTTTCTTATTACCTATAACACCTTGAATAGTAGTTTTACTAGGACCGATATCTGCTTTAATAAGTTGTTTACCTATACTTAAGCAATCACCAAAGGAAAACGGCACAGGTGTAAAACTTAAAAATTACTTTATTACTTCTTCTTAAAACAAGGCATATTAATAAAAACACAGCACACTCCTGATAGACATGTCTAACATGTTTCGGCTTTAATTAGCCTTAATCATAGACTCTACTTGTCATAACCAATTGGTGTCTTTTATTTCACTCCCTTTGTGTTGATTGGTTGTCTGTGTTAAATGTTTCTAGCTCCTTTTCCCTATTTTGTCTGAGGATACTGGTTACTTGTTAGTGCTCACTTAAATAATATTTTATTATTACAATAACCGATTGATATTCTATTTAGTAATGTTAGATAAGATAACTTTTATGCACAATTCCTTTTTTATGCACAATATTAGATAAGATAATTTTTATGCACTATTCCTTTGCAGTAGTTGTCAATATTTCTAAAAGAATTAACATTAATTGCTTTTATTTTAGTAATTACCATTGCTATCTTCGGCATTATGTCTTCCTACTCTCATTACTTCTATTTCCATAGTTTGACAAAACACATCTTTTGTATGTATCTTGGTATTAATACACACATGATCCCCATTGTTGATAATATTATTGTGGATTTAACATACAGATTTGCTAGTCAGGTATCAGAGGTGGGGGCATATTCTATTCCCTCCTGGTTATTACCAGTGATATTTATTATGATGTTATCCTTAGAGAAATGCTTTTGTCTATTCTTTTGGGGCATAGTTATGGTGCAGTTAGGAAAGTACAAATGGAACACAATATCTTTGCTGTATATTAGATTTTCAATATATTATTGCCAGTGATTAATGAGATCAGTCTCGATATTTAGGCCTTTCGGCATTCGTGTGTTCAATTTGAAAATCCAAAAAGCCTCCTTTTTATATAGCTCCTTTACTCTATTGCCTCCTCTAGGTTTGTTTTTAATAATATCTATAATCATCCAGGTAAATGTTTTAACACTACCTCCATGTTCATAGATAAAATGCTTGGATGCCCCTGTTGCTGTCCTCCCTTTCTCAATGTCATTCAAATGTTCACGTATCCGTTCACGTGTCTCTCGTGTCGTGCACCCTATATACTGTTTCTGACAGAATGTACAGGTAATTGCATAAATTGCAAATTCAGAACGACAGTTGGTACAATAGTTACAATCAAAAACTCGTTGCGTATAGCATGACTGAAACACCTTGCCACTGGTGGTATATCCACATGCAGTGCAGCCATGTGAACCACATTTATAGTGTCCCTTACAGCTAAGCCAGCTACTTTCCTTCTGTAATTTCCTAAGGGCGCTGGGTGACACAATGTTGCCTATTGTTAAGTTTCTTTTTGAAACAAATTGGCAACCTTTATCTATCACTCCTTTCAATGCTTCGTCTGCCCTTAAGATTGGCAAATTTTTCCTAATAATCTCGCAAACCTCCCTGTACTGATTTGAGTAGTTTGTCACAAATGTAATCTCACTTTGTCTTTTTGTACAATCACCTGATGCTTTTGGCTTTAGTAGATCTTCCCTAGAGATTTTTTGTACATCAAAATAAGCCTTTCTCAAAGGCCCATCCGGGTAACCCCTGGCTTTAAGTTTTTTCCATAACAACTTGCTTTCTACTTGGTAATCTGTTTCTCTAGAGCAGTTGCGTTTCAGCCTTATGAATTGTCCCTTTGCCACTCCATAATTCATATGGCGTGGATGACAGCTCTTTGCATGCAGAAATGCATTAGCCGTAATTGGTTTTACATACAGGGTGGATATTACTGCTCTCTCTGCTCTGTCACCTTCCAATTCCACATCTAGGTATGGTACTTTCTTGACATCAAAGGCATAAGTAAACTGCAAACCAGCTCTATTGCAGTTTAGGTATTCCATAAAGGATACACTCTCTGCTTCCGTACCTGACCAAACCATTATCAAATCGTCAATGTAGCGCTTGTATGCTATAATTGAGTCTCTGAAGGGATTGTCATCTGCATAGACGTGGGACAGCTCCCACCAGCCCATATAGATGTTTGCAAAGGCCGGGGCAAATTTTGCCCCCATGGCTGTCCCACGTCTCTGCAGGTAATACAAGCCGTTAAACTCAAAATAATTGTGAGTTAGTAAAAATTGGAGCGTTCGCAAAATATAGCTTTTAAGGTTGGTGTCGTAATCACTGAAGCTGTCTAACATATATTTAACAGCTTCAAGGCCCTCCTTGTGGGGGATAGCTGAATAAAGTCCCACCACGTCTATGGTGAGCCAGTTATAATTTGGCTCCCAAACCAATTCTTCTGTTAAATTTAACAGGTGCTTGGTATCTCTTAGAAATGATGGCAGTTTCCAGACGACGGGCTGGAGCAGAGATTCTATCCAGTTAGACAGGTTCTCAAAGAGGGACCCTATACCAGACACTATAGGACGTCCCTTGACATCCTCCAATGTCTTATGCACCTTTGGCAAATGGTGGAAGATCGGGGGTAACCGGCTCCTCCACCATTAAGTAATCAAAGGTATCCGGATCTATTATCCCAAGCTCCAGCCCGTCATCCAGCAAACTCCTCATCTCTTTTTGGAAGGACAAAACCGGGTTCCCCCGTAATACAAGGTACACCTCCTCATCATTGAGTTGTCTCAACGCCTCTTGGATATAGGAGCTTCTATCCATAATTACAATGGAGCCTCCCTTGTCCGAATTTTTTATTACCACATCAACCCTTTGTTTCAGAAGTTTTAGGCCGGCCTTCTGTTTGGCTGTAAGGTTCTCTCTATGGCTTTTTCCCTGTGACTTCAATATCACTAAGTCTTCCTCCACTCTCTTGTGAAATTGTTCTAATATATTCCCTCGATTTCTAGTGGGGTAAAATGTAGACTTGGGTCTATAGCCTATGTGTGAGTTTTTGATGTTATCATGTATGTTACTATCCTTTTCCAACTGGTACAGAGATAAAAAATCCACTGCATCCTTAACCTGAAAGTAATCATTCTCCTCCCGTCTATCAACATTGATTTTAGTCTGTGCAGCATCTGACTCTACCAATTCTGTATTGAAAAACTTTTTTAATGTTAATTTGCGAACCAATCTGTTCACATCAAGCAAAGTCTCGAACACGTCAAAATCTACTGAGGGTACAAAATTAAGACCCAACCTAAGTACTTCTAACTCTGATTCTTCTAATGTGACACTTGATAAGTTTATTATTTTTAAACTCTGTATTTGTTCTTCTTCCCTCTCCTTAATGTGTACCTCTCCCTCTGAGCCTGGGGCTGCTCTCCTCCCTGCATCGTTTGAGATCTGAGTATCCCACCTCTCCCCCTTCTGCCCCCTCCCTGTCCGGCTGCGGCCTCGTGAAAAACCTGCGGCTGCTCTATGTTTACCCCTTGTTTAGGGTGTCCATCTTTCTCAAGAACTCTGCCATATCTATTTCTACCAGCCTGCTTATGTTTATGTGTGCCTTCATTTGCTTTTGCCTGTGGAAGTTGGGGCTGTGGGTTATGGTGTATGTCTAATGTATTTATCACATCAATATCATTAGTTAATTCGGCCTCATCTGATGAGGGCCCACTTGTCATAAAGTCCACAAACTCTTGTACTTCATATTCATCATTAGACTCAGGGTCCGTATCTGAAAAAGTCACTTGTTTCTTGGTACTTGAAGGCTGTTGTTGCATTTGTGTCTCTTTGGGCTCTATGTCACTCCCTCTGTACTGCCTACGTTGTCGTCTATTTCTTTTGTTCTGTTGTATATTCTTTAGATAGACCCTATTATGGGTATAATCCTCTGAATCCCTCGTAAATTTACGAAACTTTAATTTATCAATGTCTCTTTTCATATTGTCTACAGTTTGTTTAAGTAGATTGTCTAGTTTCTCATAACTGTTATGTCCCACAAAGCTGTTTAGATCTTTTTGTATGTCTTGTATGGAATGTCTTGCCTCCATCAGTTTTTTTCTTTGTGTTTTATTATTAGGTGCATAAGCCTTATTGAGCACTCTGTGAGTATGTCATTCCACTCATTAAGAAAAGCATCATCCACCTGTAGGAAAGTTGGCCTTTTCTTTAACCTTAGGCCCCGAGGTATCATATTTAGATCTATATATTTTTCTAGTGATTTTTTATCCCACCATGTTTGATACTCTTTCATCAGAGCTTTTTCCATTTTTAAGAACACCTCTGAAATTTCCTTAACCTCATTATCAGGATTGAATATGTCTTTTAATGTGGGTCTGCTTTTTTCCAATTCCTCTAAGGGTAAGAGTGAATAATAATTGCTGGTAGCCATGTTGTAAATTACCTCTTAACACTATTACTCTATTATCAAAACTTGTGGTGTTCAGGTACGAAGTAATAATGAAGTGAAGAAAGTTTATTACTTTAAAGTGACTATAGTTGTCACTTATTCACATTAATGCTCATCCCACAGTTGTCACTATGTTATTACAACCTTCAGAAGTGACATTCGTATTAAGCCTTGCTTATAGGCTGGCATAGGGAGGGTTTGAAATTCCTTTACATTCGGGTTACATTCTGAGAAAATGGGCCAATGCTTTCTAATGATTTTGTGTATAAGGGGCGATTGAGCATTGTATTCAGATACAAAGATAATACGGGAATCGTTTTTAATTTTATCTTTCTTTTGGTTTAATAGGGTCTCTCTAGAAATTGACTTTGCATATTGTATTTCCTTATCAATTAATGTATTAGGGTAACCTCTACTTAGAAATATTTTGCCCATCTCGTTCATCCTAGCATCAATAATGTTCTCATTTGAGATAATCCTGCGAACTCTAAGGAATTGACTACGGGGCAAGGCTTTAAGTAAAGAAGGAGGATGGGCACTATTAAAGTGCAGTAAGCTATTTCTATCTGTCTCTTTACGATGGAGATCTACTATTAAGGAGTTCCCATTTTTAATAATTTTAGTATCCAGAAAATAAATATTATCCTCACTCCATATTAACTTAAATTTAATGCTATTAGTGGCATTATTAAGATCATTGACAAAATCGCAAAGGGATCCAACGTCGCCCTGCCAAATACCAAAGATATCATCGATATAGCGCCACCAACAGGCGCCATACCAATGAAACCTAGGATTGGTGTAAATAAATTTTTCTTCGAAAATATTCATAAAGATATTTGCATAATTAGGGGCGACGTTGGACCCCATTGCAGTACCTTGCGTTTGCAAGAAATAATCATCACCAAACAAGAAATAGTTACAATAGAGAATGAGTTCAAGCAATTGAGATATAAAATCAACATGTTGTTTAGAATACTTCTCATCTGAGCTCAGATTCAATTATCAATGAATCCACCTTTCTTAAAAAATCACTAGTATCTTGTAAAAAGGAATTAGAATTTTCCACATAAGGTCTAAGTATACGGTCAAGAAAAATGGATACATTTGTTAAAATAGACTCTGTACTTGCCACAATAGGGCGTCCAGGGGGTTCAGATAGATTTTTAGGAAGTGAATACATCACTGGGGTACAGGGGTGTTCCACTAAAAGATAGTTAAAGACATCTTTATCTATTAATTCATTATTTAATGCGACTTGGCAAACCTGTTTTAACTCTTTCTGGATATCAAATATAGGGTTATAAGGCAATTTTCTGTATACTTCTTTCACACTAAGCTGTTATCTTATTTCATTAGTGTAATAAGATTTATTAAGGGCAACAATAGCTCCTCCTTTATCCGCCCTTTTCAAAATCACATCAGATTTAGTTTTAATGGAGTTAATAGCAGAGACATCTTTTTTTGAAAAGTTAGAGATATTATCAGAGGTGTTCTTATTTACAGCATGATATGCACGACTTTTAATATTCAATTTATTTTGTAATTTACATATATCTTTTTTAACTAATTCAATGTATGTCTCAACACTATGGCAATTTTGAGGTGGAATAAACTAACTTTTTTTCTTCAACTGAAGTTTAGACATAGTGAACACAGCTTTTTAACCTTTCTAGTTGATTCAGAATAGGTAATATTATCCATAAAGCATTTAAGCCTTAGATTTATAAAAAAACGATATAAATCCTTATTCAACTGAAAAAAATTACAGTCTCTATTGGGACAGTATGATAAGCCCTTTTTAAGCATAGAGAGTTCATCTTGTGAAAAGTCAATGTTAGATATATTCACCACATTATCTTCCATAGTGTTTGCTCCAACCCCATCGGTGTGGTTTACTTGCGCTTGGATGACCTTAGCTGTCGCAGTTGTTTTCCTTTTACAGTGGCGGTGTTTCCTCCCAGACTTGTGTATACGTTATCACTACGCGTTTCAGGGCCACGCTCCTTCCTCAGGTGTCACACCTAATATTGTTTTTTAAAATAATACATTTTGTATTTGAAATTTCTTTGCAGTGCATAGCACTGTTTGTTTTTTACCTATACATCTTTATATCTTCACAGATTTAGCGAAGAGAAGAGGGAGGATTCCCCAATATGAAAGGCCTGTATCAATGGCTACCCCACAGAGACACTGCTCACCTTCTCATTGAGCCTTATACAGTACAGGATCCTGTAGAGGATAAGTCAGGGACCCAATCGGACTTCCCTGATAATATCCAACACACTGTTTGCAGTCTGTAACATAAAAAGGGAGTTTTCTACAAGTTAATTCATGCTGCATGTTACTCTAATGAATTGTCTTTTTGAATAAAAATGTTTGTACGGGTTTTGATTATGTGGTCACAACAGTCTACAACAATGATGTGTATAAAATAGGCCTTGTCACATATTCCTCTTCCTAACGATGATTTGTATTTGTGCTTCATCTGTGACAGCTGACCAACCACCAATACATTATGATCCTGCCCCGTGTCTTAATGAATTGGTGAAACATTTTTTATTTTGTGTTTTTATAGATGCCAGGGGACCCAAATAGATCCCATTCTTCAGCGACTACCAGAAATGTTCAGCCAACTCTCAGCTAGATTACGAGTTTTGAGCACTATAGGGATTTAATGACCGCCACAAAAGCGGCGTTATGTCACCTCCATATAGCACTGGTATTCCGAGTTTTAAAAAAGCAGGCTTGTGCAGGAGAAATGGTTGCGTTGAGCTCCATACCGCACCGAAATCAAGAGCTGCTTTGACGTGCTCGTGCACGATTTCCCAATAGACATCAATAGGGAGAGCCGGCAAAAGAAAAGCCTAACACCTGCGATTGCGGAATGAAAAGCTCCGTAACACAGCCCTATTGATGTCTATGGGGAAATTAAAAGTTACGTTTACCTAACACCCTAACATAAACCCCGAGTTTAAACACCCCTAATCTGCCTAACACCCTAACATAAACCCCGAGTTTAAACAACCCTAATCTGCCTCCCCGACATTGCTGCCACTTACATACAGTTATTAACCCCTAATCTGCCACCCCCGATATCGCCGCCCCCTGCATACAGTTATTAACCCCTAATCTGCTGCCCCTGATATTACCGCCACCTACATACAGTAATTAACCCCTAATCTGCCACCCCCAACATCACCGCCGTCACCTACATAAAACTATTAAACCCTAATCTGCCGCTGCCAACGCCACTATATTAAAGTTATTAACCCCTAAATCTCTGGCCTCCCACATCACTTTGATGAAATAAATCCATTAACCCCTAAACCTAACCCTAACATAACGCTAACCCTAATGTAACCCTAGTCTAACACCCCCTAACTTTAACATAATTAAAATAGAGCTAAACTAAAGTTACAATTATTAACTAAATAATACCTTTAAAACTAAATACAAACTTACCTGTGAAATAAATCCTAAGCTAGCTGCAATATAACTAACAGTTATATTGTAGCTAGCTTAGGTTTTATTTTTCTTTCACAGGTAAGTTTGTATTAATTTTAACTTGGTAGACTAGCTAGTAAATATTTATTAACTATTTAATAAATACCTAGTTAAAATAAATACAAAGTTACCTGTGAAATAAAACCTAACCTGCCTTACACTAAAATCTAACATTACAAAAAAAAAATAAACACTAAAATTACTACAAATAAAAATAACTAAATTACATAAAAAAACAAACACTAAATTACAAAAAATAAGAAACAAATTATCAAAAATAAAAAAGAATTACACCTAATCTAATAGCCCTATGAAAATAAAAAAGCCCCCCAAAATAAAAAAACACTAGCCTACAATAAACTACCAATGGCCCTTAAAAGGGCCTTTTGTGGGGCATTGCCCCAAAGATAACATCTCTTTTACCTGTAAAAAAAATACAAACACCCCCCCAACATAAAAAACCCACCACCCTCACAATCAACCCCCCCAAATAAAATAACTATCTAAAAAAATCTAAGCTCCCCATTGCCCTCAAAAGGACATTTGTATGGGCATTGCCTTTAAAGGGGCATTTAGCTCTTTTACATGCCCAGACCCTAAACTAAAAATAAAACCCACCCAAAAAAACCTTAAAAAATCTAACGCTAACCCCCGACGATCCACTTACAGTTATTGAAGTCCTGCTTGAAGAATCCATCCAGCCGGCGAAGTCCTCATCCAGGCGGCAAGAAGTCTTTATCCAGGCAGCCTCTTCGATCTTCATCCCGCCGGCGAAGTCCTCATCCAGGAGGCAAGAAGTCTTCATCCAGACAGCATCTTCTATCTTCATCCATCCAGCGCGGAGCAGGTCCATCCTGAAGACATCCGGCGCGGAGCATCCTCTTCATATGGTCTCTGCCGTACACTGGAACTTCAATGCAGAAGTGACGTCATCCAAGATGGCGTCCCTTGCATTCCTATTGGCTGAAAGATTTCAATCAGACAATAGGATTAGAGCTGCTAAAATCCTATTGGCTGTTCCAATCAGCCAATAGGATTAGAGCTGCTAAAATCCTATTGGCTGTTTCAATCAGCCAATAGGATGAGAGTTCAAGTGGATCATCAGGGGATAGTGTAAGGTTTTTTTAAGGGCTCTTTGGGTGGGTTTTATTTTTAGTTTAGGGTTTGGGCATGTAAAAAAGCTAAATGCCCTTTTAAGGGCAATGCCCATACAAATGCCCTTTTTACGGCAATGGGGAGCTTAGTTTTTTTTTAGATAGTTATTTTATTTGGGTGGTTGGTTGTGGGGGTGGTGGGTTTTACTGTTGGGGGGTTTGTATTTTTTTACAGGTAAAAGAGCTGTTATCTTTGGGGCAATGCCCCACAAAAGGCCTTTTAAGGGCCATTGGTAGTTTATTGTAGGCTAGGGGTTTTTAATTTAGTTATTATTTTTTTGTAATTAGATAATTTTTTTAATTTTTTAGAGTAGTATTAGGATTTTTTTAATGTGTAGTTTAGTTTAATTTAATTGATAGTTTAATTGTAGTTTAATAATTATCTTAGTTTAATTATTAGTTTAAAATTAATTTATTTAATTTGACAGGTAAGTTTTAATTTAATTTAAGATAGGGAAATTGTAATTTTAATATAAAGTTAGGGGGGCGTTAGGTTTAGGGGTTAATAGTTTATTTTAGTATATTTCATTGTGGGGGCTTTCGGTTTAGGGGCTAACAAGTTTATTATAGCGGCAGTGTGGGCGGATGGCAGATTAGGGGTTAATTATATTTAAATAGTGTTTGCGATGCGGGAGGGCGGCAGTTTAGGGGTTAACAGATTTATTATATGCGGGAGGGCCTCGTTTAAGGGGCTAATAGGTAGTTTATGGGTGTTAGTGTACTTTTTAACACTTTAGTTGGGTGTTAGTGTACTTTTTAACACTTTAGTTATGGTACAGCTTTGTAATGTAAAACTCAAAACTACTGACTTTAGATGGCGGTACGGATCTTGTGGTTATAGAGTGTAGTACCACTCACTTTTTTGCCTCCCAGGCAAACTCATAATACCGGCGCTATGGGAATCCCATTGAAAAAGGACTTTTTTAAAAGTGCGGTACTGACGTTGCGTGACTGGCTAAAAGGTGTGTGGTACACCTATACCGACAAGACTTGTAATAGCAGCGTTAGGAAAAATGAAGTGTTATGGGCCATAACGCTGCTTTTTTACTCATAACGCCAAACTCGTAATCTAGCTGTCTGTGAGGCCTTGCAAAATGTTGGGGTGGCAATTCATAACATTGAGGAGGCACTCCATGGATTTTTTTATTTGATTTTTTATTTATTTTTGATACCTTGTTTTTATTATGTTTTAAAGGGACACTCAAGTCAAAATTAAACTGTCATTATACAGATAGAGCATGCCATTTTAAACAACTTTCCAATTTACTTCCATTAACAAAATGTGCACAGTCTTTTTATATTTAAACTTTTTGAGTCACCATCTCCTACTGAGCATGTGCAAGAATTCACAGCATATACGTATTTGCATTTGTGATTGGCTGATGGCTGTCACATGATACGTGTATGCATTTGTGATTGGCTGATGGCTGTCACATAATACGTGTATGCATTTGTGATTGACTGATGGCTGTCACATGTTACGTGTATGCATTTGTGATTGGCTGATGGTTGTCACATAGTACAGGGGGAGTGGAAATAGACAGAACTTTTGAAATTGTCAGAAAAAAATCTACTACTCATTTGAAGTTCAGACTAAGTGCTATTGCATTGTCTTGTTATCATGCATTTGTTGATTATGCAAATATACTGTGTTGATGAAGCGCATATGTAAATAAACTATGTAGCTGCTGATTGGTGCCTGCACATAGATGACTCATATGGTTGGCTTGCACGTGTGCATTGCTATGTCTACTAAAAAGGATATCTGAAGAATACTAAAAGTAAAAAGTTTAATGTTTTACGTCCCTTTAAGCTACAAACTAACATTATTTGAAATTCAAATATGAAATGACTAATGCTTCACATTACGTTATATTCGCAATTATTATTGCTCTGAATAATAATATAGTTACAATATATACAAATAGTCGTATGAATAATAATATAGTTACAATATATACAAATAGTCGTATGAATAATAATATAGTTACAATATATACAAATAGTCGTATGAATAATAATATAGTTACAATATATACAAATAGTCGTATGAATAATAATATAGTTACAATATACACAAATAGTCGTATGAATAATAATATAGTTACAATATATACAAATAGTCGTATGAATAATAATATAGTTACAATATACACAAATAGTCGTATGAATAATAATATAGTTACAATAAATACAAATAGTCGTATGAATAATAATATAGTTACAATATATACAAATAGTCGTACGAATAAATAATATAGTTACAATAAATACAAATAGTCGTATTAATAAATAATATAGTTACAATATATACAAATAGTCGTATGAATAATAATATAGTTACAATATATACAAATAGTCGTATGAATAATAATATAGTTACAATATATACAAATAGTCGTATGAATAATAATATAGTTACAATATATACAAATAGTCGTATGAATAATAATATAGTTACAATATACACAAATAGCCGTATGAATAATAATATAGTTACAATATATACAAATAGTCGTATGAATAATAATATAGTTACAATATATACAAATAGTCGTATTAATAAATAATATAGTTACAATATATACAAATAGTCGTATGAATAATAATATAGTTACAATATATACAAATAGTCGTATGAATAATAATATAGTTACAATATATACAAATAGTCATATGAATAATAATATAGTTACAATAAATACAAATAGTCGTATGAATAAATAATATAGTTACAATATATACAAATAGTCGTATGAATAATAATATAGTTACAATATATACAAATAGTCGTATGAATAATAATATAGTTACAATATATACAAATAGTCGTATGAATAAATAATATAGTTACAATATATACAAATAGTCGTATGAATAATAATATAGTTACAATATACACAAATAGTCGTATGAATAATAATATAGTTACAATATATACAAATAGTCGTATGAATAAATAATATAGTTACAATATATACAAATAGTCGTATGAATAATAATATAGTTACAATATATACAAATAGTCGTATGAATAAATAATATAGTTACAATATATACAAATAGTCGTATGAATAAATAATATAGTTATAATATATACAAATAGTCGTATGAATAATAATATAGTTACAATATATACAAATAGTCGTATGAATAATAATATAGTTACAATATATACAAATAGTCGTATGAATAAATAATATAGTTACAATATATACAAATAGTCGTATGAATAATAATATAGTTACAATATATACAAATAGTCGTAAGAATAAATAAAGAGATGAAAGACAACATTGTTTTATTAAAACATAAAAATGTTGAGGGACATGTAAATATGTTTGAAAAAAATACATATTACAGACATAACACATATATATTTACATATATATTTAAATATATATACTAGGCGATACGTCTGCTCAGAAGGCAGTCTATGTTTAAAAAATTACAAACCCCCAAGCTAATGTTACAACAAAATAAAAAAATGTAAAATTACAGAAAAAAATAAACAAAGCTATCCAAAATAAAACAGTTAAGCCTAAACTAATACCCCCATAAAAATAAAAACAGCCCCTAATCTAATACTAAAATACAAATAGCCCTTAAAAGGGCCTTTTGTAGGGCATTGCCCTAAGTTAAACAGCTCTTTTACTTAAAAAAAATAATAAATTACCCCCTAACAGTAAAACCCCCCACCCAACCAACCCCCCCCCCAAAACAAAAAAAAACTAAGTCTAAAAAAACCCAAGCTACTCATTGCCCCTAAAGGGACAGTAAACACCAGAATTTTTGTTGTTTAAAAATATAGATAAATAATCCCTTTATTAGACATTCCCCAGTTTTGCATAACCAACACAGTTATATTTTTTAACTCTGTGATTACCTTGTATCTAAGCCTCTGCAAACTGCCCCCTTATAACAGTTCTTTTAACAGACTTGCATTTTTAGCCAATCAGTGCTGGCTCCTAAGAGCTTCATGTGCCTGAGCTCAATGTTATCTATGTGAAACAGATGAACTAACGCCCTCTAGTGGTGAAAAATTGTCAAAATGCTTTCAGATTAGAGGCGTCCTTCAAGTACTAAGAAACTAGCATATGAACCTCCTAGGTTTAGCTTTCAACTAAGAATACCAAGAGAACAAAGCAAAATTGGTAATAAAAGTAAATTGGAAAGTTGTTTAAAATTGCATTCCCAATTTAAATCATGAAAGTGTTTTTTTTTTTACTTGACTGTCCCTTTAAAAGGGCATTTAGCTCTTTTACTGCCCTTAAAAGGGCAATCAACTCTTTTACAGCCCATTAAATCCCTAATCGTAAAAATAAAAAAAAATAAAAAAAAATTTAATTTTTTTTTTAAAAATCCTAAAACTAAGCCCCAAATAGGTACTCACCATACCTGAAGTCCGGCGGAGGTCTTCTCCAGGCGGCTCCATCATCTTCTATCTTCATCCAGAGTGAATGTGGATCCGGAGCGGCGGTCCTCAGCAGCAGTCTTCAGCGGCGGCGATCCTCAGCAACATGGAGGCTCCTCTTCATCCGATCTCTGGCGTACACTTAAAATTTAATGGAAGATAACTGAAATCCTATTTGCTGTTCAAATCAGCCAATAAGATTTCAGTAGCTCTCATCCTATTGGCTGATTTCAAAATTTCAGCCAATAGGAATGCAAGATACCCCAATAAATATGGGGTACCTTGCATTCAATCTTCAGTGTGCGACGGACAATCACATGAAGAGGAGCATCCACACCGCTGAGGACCGCCGCCGCTGAGGACGGCCGTTGAGGATCCGTGCATCGGGGAAGCCAGCTCCACGCCGCCTTTGCTCTGGATGATGATAGAAGATGATGGAGCCGCCTGGAAGAAGGCCTTTTCCGCCGGACTTCAGGAATGGTGAGTAACTTTTTGGGGCTTAGTTTTAGGATTTATTTTTATTTTATTTTTTTATTTTTAAGATTAGGGATTTAATGGGCTGTAAAAGAGCTAATTGCCCTTTTAAGGGCAGTAAAAGAGCTGAATGTCCTTTTAAGGGCAATGCCCATACAAATGCCCCTTTAGGGGCAATGGGTAGTTTAGGTTTTTTTAGTGTTAAGTTTTTATTTTGGGGGGTTTGGTAGATGGGGTTTTTACTGTTAGGGGGGACTTAGTATTTTTTTTAAATGTAAAAGCTGTTTAACTTAGGGCAATGCCCTGCATTAGGTTTAATTTTTTAATTTTTGATCATTTTATTTTTTTCTGTAATTTTAGAGTTTTTTATTTTTGTAATTTTAGATTATTTTTTTTTGTAATTTAATGTTAGGTTTTATTATTTTAATTGTAACTTAGTATTGTGGTTAATTTAGGGGTTTTAGGTTAGGGGGCTTAGTAATTAAATTAGTTATTTGCATTGTGGGGGATTGGCGGTTTAGGAGTTTATCGGTTAATTAGGTTTATTGCGATGTGGGCAATGCCCTTACAAATCCCCCTTTAGGGGCAATGGGTAGTTTAGTTTTTTTTAGTGTTAGTTTTTTTTTATTTTGGAGGGTTTGGTGGCTGGGGGAGGTTTACTGTTAGGGGGGACTTAGTAATTTTTAAATGTAAAAGAGCTGTTTAACTTAGGGCAATGCCCCACAAAAGGCCCTTTTAAGGGCTATTGGTAGTTTAGATTAGGCAGTGTTTTTATTTTGGGGGGCTTTTTCTATTTTCATAGGGATTATGTTTAATCTTTTTTATTTTTAATCATTTTGTTAATTTTTTTCTGTAATTTTACATTTTTTTATTTTTTGTAATTTTAGATATTTTTTTTGTAATTTAATGTTAGGTCTTATTATTTTAATTGTAACTTAGTATTGGGGTTAATTTGGGGGTTGTTAGGTTAGCGGGCTTAGTAATTAAATTAGTTATTTGCATTGTAGGGTGTTGGCGGTTTAGGAGTTAATAGATTAATTAAGTTTATTGCGATGTGGGGGTTTGGTGGTTTAGGGTTTAATAGGTTAATTAGGTTAATTGCGATTGGGGGGTTGGCGGTTTAGGAGTTAATAGGTTAATTAGGTTTATTGCGATGTGGGGGTTTGGCAGTTTTGGGGTTAATAGGTTAATTAGGTTTATTGCGATGTGGGGGGTTGGCGGTTTATGGCTTAAAATTTTAATCATGTTATTTGTGAATTAGGGGTGAATTACTTTATTATTTTGCGATGTGGGGGTTGGCGGTATAGGTGTTTGTTAATACTTCATGTGGGAGGTTAGTTTTTTTTTGTTATACTTCGTACGGGCGTTTAGGTTTTTTGTTATTTTGTGCGGTTACGTGTTTTTTTTATTTCTTGCGGGCGGTCATGTGTTTTTTTCATTATTTCGCATGGTTTGCCTATGCTGCATCCAGGTGGATTCCGAAAATGGCAGAGTGCTGAAAGAATCCACCTTTCTTTGGATGCACGTGCAGCTAACATTCTTTTGGCTGCCTCGCGCAAACAACATTCCTTTGAGGATATGTGAGCAACTGGCAACACTGACGGACGCGTTACAAACGCGATAATAGTATATATATATATATATATATATATACACACACAAGTATATGCAAAGATATATGTACAATGATATAAATAAAGTTTGAATAAGAAGACAAAACTATCTTCATTTGGTAGACATTCAGGGTAGATCATTTGATAAATAAGGATATCCGCAAAAACGATGACTCTTATTTATCAACAGTTCGATGCTAATCTATCCGGACTTGAAGTGCATGTATTTGACAGATAAATAAGACTGTCGAATGAAGATTTGTGTCAGCAATGTCTGGAGAGCATATTGACTCCAGTGAATGCACTTAGATTAACACTTCGATAAATCGGCCCCAAAGGGTTGATTAATATAATCGAACCACTATCACATGCACATCACCTGATTTTTTCCAGCACAGAAAGGGCTTGATTGCGAGTAAAACACTTTATCGCTCCAGCTCACATGCTAGCTATGCTTGATCTCGGCTTTTTGCGCGTGTTAACATATCCCCCCATAGACTTCAATGGAATGTGAAAAGCTAGAGAAAAAAAAACTATATATATATATATATATATATATATATATATATATATATATATATATATATATATTAAAAATAACTCATTGTGTAGTTCATTAACAAATCTAGACAGGCCCAGAGGCTTGTTTTCCCACAGAAAACCTCTGAATTACATTGTTTCCAATGCAGCAAAGGATTCTGGGTAAGATATGCAAATTAAGTACACAATGACACACCTTTTTACCTCAGTCTGCATTTCAACAGGTTCCCTTTACGCCAAAGTATCGCTGTTCACACAGCTTATAAACTTATCTAGGGTTAGTGCAGTGATTCATAACCATCCCAGGACAGAAGGCGAGTTTAAAATACTTCACTACGCACAAAATATAGAACAAATAACTTGTGTAGTTCATTAACAAATCTAGACAGGCCCAGAGGCTTGTTTTCCCACAGAAAACCTCTGAATTACTACATTGTTTCCAATGCAGCAAAGGATTCTGGGTAAGATATGCAAATTAAGTACACAATGACACACCTTTTTACTTCAGTCTGCTTTTCAGCAGTTTCCTTTTACGCCAAAGTATCGCTGTTCACACAGCTTATAAACTTATCTAGGGTTAGTGCAGTGATTCATAACCATCCCAGGACAGACTGTTTCATGGTTTTTGCCACTCATTAGCTGGGAGAAGGTTAGAATCACTGCTGGGTGAAGTTGATTCCAGGCAGAATACAACAACATTTTAAATTATGGGGAGATAAAAGGCGAGTTTAAAATCCTCCACTACGCACAAAATATAGAAAAAATAACTCATTGTGTAGTTCATTAACAAATCTAGACAGGCCCAGAGGCTTGTTTCCCACATAAAACCTCTGAATTACATTGTTTCCAATGCAGCAAAGGATTCTGGGTAATATATGCAAATTAAGTACACAATGACACACCTTTTTACTTCAGTCTGCTTTTCAGCAGGTACCCTTTACGCCAAAGTATCGCTGTTCACACAGCTTATAAACTTAGCTTCTTGATTCTAATCTTCTCCCAACTGATGAGTGGCAAAAACCACGAAACAGTCTGTCCTGGGATGGTTATGAATCACTGCACTAACCCTAGCTAAGTTTATAAGCTGTGTGAACAGCGATACCTTGGCGCAAAGGGAACCTGCTGAAAAGCAGACTGAAGTAAAATGATGTGTCATTGTGTACTTAATTTGCATATCTTACCCAGAATCCTTTGCTGCATTGGAAACAATGTAATTCAGAGGTTTTCTGTGGGAAGACAAGCCTCTGGGCCTGTCTAGATTTGTTAATGAACTATACAATGAGTTATTTTTTCTATATTTTGTGCGTAGTGGAGGATTTTAAACTCGCCTTTTATTTCCCCCTAATTTAAAATGTTGTTGTAAATACATGGTACAAAATGTAACGTTAGACATGCACTGCCTTGCAGACTTCAAAACTATACAGATCAATATCAGGCACTATAATTCCCATAAACCTTTATCAAAAAATGTGACTTTAAAAATGTAAATCTCATTAACCACTGCTCTTTGTTTCACACATCGAAAAGCATTTGCCAAAGAAAAAAATCTTTCTTAGTCTCATAAAGATCAGTTCAGTGTTTTTGCTGTAGGCTTGTCTAAAAATCTTTCCATTTTAAAAGGATAGTAAACACCAAAAATGTTATTGTTTAAAAAGATAGATAATCCCTTTATTTACCATTACTCAGTTTTACATAACCAACACTGTTATATTAATACACGTTTTACCTCTGTGATTACCTTGTATCTAAGTCTCTGCAGACTGTTCCTTATCTCAGTTATATTAATACACTTTTTACCTCTGTGTTTACCTTGTATCTAAGCCTTTGCAGACTGCCCCTTATCTCAGTTATAATAATATACTTTTTACCTCTGTGATTACCTTGTATTTAAGCCTCTGCAGACTGCCCCTTATCTGTTATATTAATATACTTTTTACCTCTGTGATTACCTTGTATCTAAGTCTCTGCAGACTGTTCCTTATCTCAGTTATATTAATACACTTTTTACCTCTGTGATTACCTTGTATCTAAGCCTCCGCAGACTTCCCCTTATCAGTTATATTAATATACTTTTTGCCTCTGTGATTACCTTGTATCTAAGCCTCTGCAGACTGCCCCCTTATCTCAGTTATATTAATATACTTTTTACCTCTGTGATTACCTTGTATATAAGCCTCTGCAGACTGCTCCTTATCTCAGTTATATTAATACACTTTTTACCTCTGTGATTACCTTGTATCTAAGCCTCTGCAGACTTCCCCTTATCTCAGTTATATTAATATACTTTTTACCTCTGTGATTACCTTGTATCTAAGCCTCTGCAGACTGCTCCTTATCTCAGTTATATTAATATACTTTTTACCTCTGTGATTACCTTGTATCTAAGCCTCTGCTGACTGTCTCCTTATCTCTAATCTTTTGACAAACTTGTAAACCTAATCTGCTGCCCCCAACGTCGCCACCACTATATTAAATGTATTAACCCCTAAACCTAAGTCTAACCCTAAACCTAACACCCCCTAACTTAAATATAATTTAAATAAATCTAAATAAAATTAATACAATTCACTAAATAATTCCTATTGAAAACTAAATACTTACCTATAAAACAAACCCTAAGCAAGCTACAATATAACTAATAGTTACATTGTATCTATCTTAGGGTTTATTTTTATTTTACAGGCAACTTTGTATTTGTTTTAACCAGGTACAGTAGTTATTAAATAGTTATTAACTATTTAATAACTGCCTAGTTAAAATATAGACAAATTTTCCTGTAAAATAAAACCTAGCCTATGTTACAATTACACCTAACACTACACTATAATTAAATACATTCCCTAAACTAAATACAATTAATTACAATTTTAAATTTTTTTTATCTAAAGTACGAAACCCCCCCCAACTAAATTACAGAAAATAATAAAATAATTACAAGATTTTTAAACTAATAACACCTACTCTAATCCCCCTAACAAAATAAAAAGCCCCCCAAAATAAAAAAAGCCCTACCCTACATTGCCCCAAAGTAATCAGTTCTTTTACCTGTAAAAAAAAAAGTACAAATACCCCCCCGACATTAAAACCCACCACCCCCTTAAAAAAACCTAACACTAACCCCTTGAAGATCACCCTACCATGAGATGTCTTCACCCAACCGGGCAGAAGTGGTCCTCCAGAAGGGCAGAAGTCTTCATCCAAGCCAGACAGAAGAGGTCCTCTATCCTATCTTATCTTATCTTATCTTATATTAAGGTTTATTTTATAGGTAAGTATTTAGTTTTAAATAGGAATAATTTAGTGAATTGTATTAATTTTATTTAGATTTATTTAAATTAAATTTAAGTTAGGGGGGGTTAGGGTTAGACTTAGGTTTAGGGGTTAATATGTTAATATATGTTAATATAATGTAGGGTTCAGCGATGTTGGGGGCAGCAGATTAGGGGTTCATAAGTATAATGTAGGTGGCGGCGGTGTCCGGAGCGGCAGATTAGGGGTTAATAATATAATGTAGGTGTCGGCGATGTTGGGGCGGCAGATTAGGGGTTAATAAGTGTAAGATTAGGGGTGTTTAGACTCAGGGTTCATGTTAGGGTGTTAGGTGTAGACATAACTTTTATTTCCCCATAGGAATCAATGGGGCTGCGTTAGGAGCTGAACGCTGCTTTTTTACAGGGTTTTTTTCAGCCGGCTCTCCCCCATTGATCCCTATGGGAAAATAGTGCACGAGCATGTTACACCAGTTTACCACTGACTTAAGCAGCGCTGGTATTGAGGTGAGATGTGGAGCAAAATTTTGCTCTTCGCTCACTTTTTTGCGGTTAACGCAGAGTTTGTAAAAACCCATAATACCAGCACAGTCTGTAAGTGAGCTGTGAGCATAAACTGCTCATTAGCACCGCACCCCTGTTAACGCAAAACTCGTAATCTAGGTGTTAGTGTCTATAAAACAATGTGAGCTGCCATGTTGTAACTTAAGTTACATTCTCTGGTGTATCCAATTAGGGACAGTTATAAATCGGTCACTAGAGTGCGCAGCCAATGGCTATGTGTCATATAACAGTGTTCTACACGTTCATTTGTAACAGGAACTAAAAAGCTCACAATTTCAGAATGGAATTACAGGAAAAGGGGACAAAATAAATATTGAAAATATATTGTAGAGATTTTTTTATATATAAGATTTATCATTTTATATTACCATGTCTAGTGTTTAATGTCCCTTTAAGGTTGCTGAACATTGTATGAATAAAAGCTTTAGTTTTCTTCTAAAGAACCCTGCTTGATCTTAGGATGTCCTGGAGATATAAACATATAACATTTGTTACTGTAACAAAATATTGACAGATACCGTATCTAATTGCAGTGACATTCTTTATATTTGGTAATAAGTGAGATAGTGTTTTAGCTGTTGCGAAAGTGCATTTTGTCCTACGAAGGATATTTGCAGCAATTGTGTTAAACCAGCTACTTTTCCTACATGGCGTAACTGCGAAAATTGCAAGACATCTGTAGAAGTTCTCAAAATGACTTTGATTTCATGCAATGTACAAACCAGAGGCATCTACACAGTAAAAATGTTAAACTAATGGAAAATTGCTGTGAAAAGTAATTTATCCCCAGTTGTCTGCAGACGCATCACATGCCATATAAACGTAACCACTGGTTCTCTGTTATAAAAAGGGCAAAACACAGACAATTACTGAGCATTCGGAAAACACATTTTAAGTGGTCATTTATTTATAAAAAAAAGTACAATTGTTCACTTTAGTTAAAGAGCGGAGTGTTTCTTCATAGTGAAGTTAGATATAATACTCCTTGTAGGAGGTGGTTATTGCGTTATTTTATTGGAAAGCAACAGATATTCAGAGGGCTTTAAAGAACACTTTGCAATTTTCAAAGTTAAAATTACACCAATTTCAAATCATGTGCTTTGTATTTTAAACAAATATGTAGTAAACAAAATGACAATTTTAAGCCGCATCTTTTAGACTCTGCAAATGTTTTTGAACAGTTTAAAAGTCCTTGTTTGATTCTATTTACAAATCCTTAGAGCTCTGTTGATGCATGAAGGAAATTCATTTCTTTGTTGTTACTGATGATACTCTGTATTTTTTAAATATTAATAAACCCAATGGCTGGTGGATATATTGACTGAGAATTACAATTGACATGCCAGTGTTGTACTGGCACTGGTTTTAACCCCTTCTGGTTCCAAACCCACTTACTATTATTAACCCCTGTTTCTCCCAGCACAACTAACATGCCCATCACCACAATGCAATATCCATGTATTCATTTATTAAGCTCCTCACCCAGTGTTGTATTTTGGTCCAGTCCAGCTATGTCTGTACCTAGGGCTGCAGTATTTATGGCAGAAACAGTTTTGTGGTCTGGTTATATGCCTGAGGGGTCCTGGGCTTTCCAGATGTTTTATTTATTCATTTTATTATGGATCAATGGCCCTCGTTGCCTAGTAATGTGCATGACTTCAGCAGTTGTGAGAATTATACAAGCTAAAACTGTTGCAGTTGATGACAAGTTTGATGGCATTAGGTTTCCCTGTGCCTATGGCAGCACAAAGATTAAATACACCAGAGATCTCTACTGTATTTATCAGTAAACTATCTATACACTCTAGGGGGTCAATTTATAAAAGTGCGAGCGGACGTGTCTGCTGCACATCGATAAATGCTGACAGCATTCGCTGTCGGCATTTATCATTACACAAACAGTTCTTGTGAACTGCTTGTGCAATGCCGCCCCCTGCAGATTCACGGACAATCAGCCGCTAGAAGGGCGGTCTCCCCAATCACTACCCTTCATGTTTCATAGGCATCTTCCCATCATGTCTCCATCACCCATCATGTTTCTACAGCCCAGACCCATCATATCTCCACAGCTTCCACCCATCATAACTCCCTACCCATGACTATGAGGTTTCCCCCACCCCTACCCTTCACGTTTCTGCCCATCATGTTTTCCCCACCCATCATGTCTCCACAGCCCTCACCTATCATGTCTTCACAGTCCCCACCCATCATGTATCCACAGCACTCACCCATCATGTCTCCACAGCCCCCATCCCTTATGCCTACACAGTTGTCACCCATCATGTCTCCACAGCCCCCACCCATCATGTCTCCATAGCCCTTACCCATTATGTCTTCATAGCCCTCACCCATCATGTCTCCACAGCCCCATCCCTCAGGCCTACACAGTTCTCACTAATCATGTCTCTACAGTCCCCACCCTCATGTCTCCACAGCCGTCACCCATGATGTCTCTATAGCCCTCACCCGTCATGTCTCCACAGCCCTCATCCATCACATCTCCACAGCCCCCATCCATCATGTCTTCACAGCCCCCACCCATCGTGTCTTCACAGCCCCCACCCATCATGTTTTCACAGCCCCCACCCATCATGTCTCCACAGCTCCCACCCATCATTTCTCAACAGCACCCACCCATCATGTCTCCACAGCCCCCACCCATTGGGTCTCTACAGCCCTCACACATCATGTCTCCAAAGCCCCCATTCATCACATCTTCACAGCCCCCACCCATCATGTATCCACAACCATCACCCATCATGTCTCCACAGCCCTCATCCATCATATTTCCACAGCCCTCACCCATCATGTATCCACAGCCCTCACCTATCATGTCTCCACAGTCCTAACCCATAGTTTCTCCGCAGTCCCCACTCATCATGTCTCCACAGCCCCCACCCATCACATCTCCCCAGCCCCACCCCTCATGCATCCACAGCCCTCACCCATCATGTCTCCACAGCCCCCACTCATCATGCATCCACAGCCCTCACCTATCATATCTCCACAGCCCTCATCCAGCATGTATCCTCAGCCTTTACCCATCATGAATCCACAGCCCTTACCCATCATGTCTCCACAGCCCTAACCCATCATGTCTCTTCAGCCCTCACCCATCATGTCTACACAGCCCTTACCCATAATGTCTACACAGCCCTAACCCATCATGTCTCCACAGTCCTCACCCATCATGTCTCCACAGTCCTCACCCATCATGTCTCCACAGCCCTAACCCATCATGTCTCCACAGCCCTCACCCATCATGTCTCCACAGCCCTCACCCATCATGTCTCCACAGCCCTCACCCATCATGTCTCCACAGCCCTCACCCATCATGTCTCCACAGCCCTCACCCATCATGTCTCCACAGCCCTCACCCATCATGTCTCCACAGCCCTCACCCATCATGTCTCCACAGCCCTCACCCATCATGACTCCCCCTCCCATCATGTTTTCCCAGCTCCCACCCATGCTCACGGGTTTGCATTTACTTTCAACCTGTAATACGATTGGAATTTAACTTGCTTTTAAACAGCCGCAAAAACCCGATATCACTCGCGCATAAACAATAGTGATCCACTCGTAACCTAGTCCACAATGTCTGTATCAGACAACATTTAGAATATACTGTGGTTACATTTACTCTGAATCTAGTTCATTGCTGTAGTAACTACAAAGACAAATGGTTGTCAAATTAAACAGTGATCTGTTATCTTAAACTAGTATTGAAAGCTTAAACAATCTGGTGTACAAAGGGTGATTGTTCATAGTATCGGCTGTGCATATAACAAATATATAATAGCAAACGTTAGAAAGGTAAATTATTTAACTCTCAGTATAACAAGAGGAAAAGGGGCAATGGATTAAATAGCTTGGCCATTTTTATAAGTAAAGATTTATTGGAGCGTGTCCTTAATTCACAGTTATATCAGCTCCATTTAAGTACATTTGGTAAGTTGTAGTCACATTTCCCATAAAAAGAGTGAGACTCTGCCCACTGTATTATCTTGGCTACTTCTGTCATTGCTAATGAACTCCTTGTTCCTACCTGATGATTGATGTAAGCCACCATCGTTATGTTGTCCGACTGGAATCTGATGAATTGGGCCGAAGCCAAATGAGGCCAAGCCCGAAGTGCATTGAATATTGCTCTCAACTCTAGGATATTGATGGGAAGGAGAGACTCTGCCTGAGTCCATACACCCTGAGCCCTCAGGGAGTTCCAGACTGCTCCCCATCCTATCAGGCTGGCATCCGTTGTCACTATCACCCATGAGCGTCTGCGGAAGCATGTCCCCTGGGATAGATGATCCAGTGACAACCACCATAGAAGAGAGTCCCTTGTCTCCTGATCTAGATTTATTTGAGGAGATGAATCTGTATAATCTCCATTCCACTGTCTGAGCATGCTCAGTTGCAGAGGCCTGAGATGAAACCGAGCAAACAGAATGATGTCCATTGCCGCTACCATCAATCCAATTACCTCCATCCCAGATTTACCTTCCACCCGTGAGTTCTCAGTAAGGATAGGACAATGTCGATATGAGACTTTGCTAGCTGATAAGATGACACCTGGATCAGAATATCGTCCAGATACGGCACCACCTCAATGCCCCGCGGTCTTAGAACTGCCAGCAGAGACCCCAGAACCTTTGTGAAAATTCTGGTTGCCGTGGCCAGACCGAAAGGAAGAGCCACAAACTGAAAATGTTTGTCCAGAAAGACAAACCTCAGGAACTTGTGATGATCTCTGTGGATAGGAACATGAAGATATGCATCCTTTAGATCCACGGTAGTCATAAATTGACCCTCCTGGATCAATGGAAGAATGGTACGAATAGTTTCCATCTTGAAAGATGGAACTCTGAGAAACTTGTTCAGACTTTTGAGGTCTAAAATAGGTCGTAACGTTCCCTCCTTTTTGGCAACTACAAACAGATTTGAATAAAACCCCTGTCCCTGTTCCTGTATTGGAACGGGACATATTACTCCCATGGAGGAGAGGTCTCCTACACAACGTAAGAACGCCTCTCTTTTTATCTGGTCTGCAGATAATCGAGAAAGAAGAAACCTTCCTCTGGGGGAAGAATTTCTGAACTCCAACTGACACAATTTCTAGTGTCCAGGGATCCTGAACATCTCTTATCCAAGCCTGGATGAAGAGAGAGAGACTGCCCCCTACTAGATCCGATCCGACCCTTCATGCTGACTTGGAAGCAGCAGCAGGTTTCTTGGATTGTTTACCCTTGGTTTGTGAAAAGTTCCCTTCCTGTTTAGAGGAAGAGGAAGAGGGAACTCCCTTGAAATTTCAAAAGGAACGAAAATTACTCTGTCGACCTCTCTGTTTGTACATTTTATCCTGCGGGAGGAGATGACCCTTGCCTCCCGTGATGTCAGAAATAATTTCCTTCAAGTCAGGCCCGAACAGGGTCTTCCCCTTGTAAGGAATAGCCAAAAGCTTAGACTTGGATGACACATCCGCAGACCATGACTTTAACCATAAAGCCCTGCATGCTAATATGGCAAAGCCCGAACTCTTAGCTGCCAATTTAGTAATCTGCAGAGAAGCATCTGTAATAAACAAATTAGCTAACTTAAGAGCTTTAATCCGATCCTGTATCTCTTCCAAAGGAGTCTCAGTCTTAAGAGACTCTTCCAGAGCATCAAACCAATAAGCAGCCGCACTGGTGACTATAACAATGCAAGCCGCTGGTTGCAATAGGAATCTCTGGTGAACGTAAATTTTCTTAAGGAGACCCTCTAACTTCTTACCATAGGGTCCTTGAAAGTACAACTATCCTTGATAGGAATAGTAGTATGCTTGGCCAGAGTAGAAACAGCTCCCTCTACTTTAGGTAAAATTTTTTAAAAACGGGAGAAGGAGAGAAGGGAATGCCTGGTCTCTCCCATTCTTTCACAATAATCTCTGAAGTCCTCTTTGGAACTGGAAAGACATCTGAATAAGAAGGAACTTCCAAGTATCTATCCAACTTACTCAATTTCTCTGGAGGAACCACTATTGAGTCACAATCATCCAGAGTAACCGACACCTCCCTCAGTAATAAATGGAGGTGCTCAAGCTTAAACCTGAAAGAAACCACTTGAGAATCAGTCAGGGGCAAAGCACTCCCTGATTCAGAAAGTTCACCTTCGGATAGGACCTCTGTACTCTCCAACTCAGAACCCCGGGAGGGTACTTCCGCAATCGCCATCATAGTATCAGAGGCTGTATTGACTACATAGTTGTCCTTTCTTGTACGCTTGCCATGCAATATGGGAAAAGTAGATAATGCATCAGAAAGTGTAGAGGACATCACTGCAGCTATGTCTTTTATCGTAAATGCTGCAGAAACTGGTGAAATACATGGCACCACTTGAGCGGGCGTTAAGGGCTGTGACGCTTGGGGAGAAAGCTACGGCATACTCTGCATCTCATCTGTAGACTCTTGAGAAGCATCCACCTTAGGCAAAGATTTATCAAAAAAAATTTGGTCTCTATAATGTAAAGCCCTCTCAATACATGAGGGACAAAAAGGAATAGGAGGTTCCACAGTGGCATCCAAACACATAGAACACGTTACAGTCTGGATATCATCTGAATCCATGAGAGAAAGCAAGAAAAAATTTGGTCTTTAAATTATAGTTTCTCAATTTATGGCCAAATAGTACAGAAATATCAGCACAGACTAAATACTCGTATTTATATATGATCGTATATATGATCCTGACAAGATACTGTGCCTTTAAAAAATAAAATGTTTAAAATTTTTCTTTGTTACTGTAAAAAGTTAAATGATATCAGCACCAAGAGAATTTAACAATAACACAAGCAGCACCTCGCCTCAACAGCTCTGCTGAGGCGCCTACCTGCCCCCACGGTCCTCCGACCACTCTTAGGCACTAATCCAGAATGTAGCCCACAACGCCCAAGACCGCTTGCTTAGCTCTCAACCATGCGGTCGTGGCGTCACTCACAATGTCTCTACAAGCAGCCGGGACTTCCAGAAATGAATGAACATTGCGTGGCAACAAAGCCCAAGCACGCCAAAGTAAGCCCAGCCCATCGTGGGCGTCGCATCAGCCATAGCCAAAATTAGTCCGAAAAAGCCGGACAGTTAATACAAAAACACAGAGCCGTAAACCGGAGTCTCATTGCAAGGCTCCAGCAACATACCCCCAGCGTCAGCCCCAAGTACACTAAACAGTGACCTGTAGGGAAGACCCTCAGTTATAAACACATAGTCATTTTATCAGTCTTTTAGGCCTAATAAAGTATAGCTCTAACATCTGATAAGTAACATCCTCGTGTCGGTGGACATGGCCACATGAGAACCCCACACACTGTTAAACAGGAAAGCCCTACCCAGAGAGCCCATGTTCCCCAACAGATTAGAAGTGTACAGTCATTTCTGAGATAGCAAGTGGCCCAGAAAATAAAAGGCTGCACTTACCTCTATGCTGAGTGACAGCATGACAAGTGTCACAGGATAAAGAGGTCTTCTCCCTCCTGCAGCTCTGTGGACACAGAAAGGGCCTTAGTTAATATCTGCTAAGACCATCATCAGAAGGGCAGCACTAGTATGGGAGGCGCAGTGAAAGTTAAGTCCCACCAGTTCCCATTGCTTTAAAGCCACTGTAGCTCTACTCTAGAGGCTGACAAGGAATACGGCTACACCCTATAATAAAATAGCACTCACTGGTACCATTTTAAAAATAATAAACTCTTGATTGAAGAATCTAAACTAACACCTCCCTTTACCTCTTCCTATCACTAACACAGGCAAAGAGAATGACTGGAGTGGGAGGGAAGGGAGGAGCTATATATACAGCTCTGCTGTGGTGCTCTTTGCTTCCTCCTGCTGACCAGGAGGCGATATCCCACAAGTAAGGATGAAATCTGTGGACTCATCGTATCTTTAAAAAGAAATATATGGCTAGATTACAAGTGGCCCGCTAACATTAGTGCTCACATGATATTGAAATATGTTGCGTGAATAATGGGGATCCCCCAAGCGCCTCTCTGCCAATCCCTTCACTGGCTTCCTCTTGCCTCTAGGATCAAACACAAAACTCTCACTCTTACATACAAAGCCCTCAACTGCACTGCTCCCCCCTACATCTCAGACCTTGTCTCCAGATACTCTCCCTCCCATCCCCTTCGCTCTGCTCATGACCTCCTACTCTCCTCCTCTCTTGTCACCTCATCACACTCCCATTTACAGGACTTCTCCAGACTGGCTCCCATCTTGTGGAACTCTCTGCCTCGCTCCACAAGACTCTCTTCTAGTTTTAAAAGCTTCAAGTGCTCCCTAAAGACTCTACTGTTCAGGGACGCATACAACCTACACTAACCTTTCCTAATACCAGTTCCTCTCCTCCACTGCAATCCCCTGAAACCTCTTAGCATGTAAGCCTAAAAGTCCAGCTGTTTGTAGATCACCTTCTTAAGAGCTGACTACAACAGTGCAACTCTTGGCAAGGCCCTCTACCCTATTATTGTTTTGTTGTACTCCCCCTTTGTTTATAGCGCTGCGGAATCTGTTGGCGCTCTACAAATAACCGATAATAATAAAAATAATAATAATAAATATGTTGCCACATTAACTTGAGCACGTATTACAAGTTGAAAGTAAACACAACCACACAAGTGCAAACTAAATTTGTGTTTGTCGGGTTAGAGCAACTAAAGTCCATGGGGCATATTTATCAAGCTCCGTATGGCTCGCCAGAAACAGAAATTATGAAGAATGATGAAGCAGAGTTCTAAAGACAACAGATAGTCCTATAAGACAGAAAAGAGGTGCCTCATAGTGTAAAAACATCTATCACCAAATAATGTTAGCAAGCAGATGGCAACTCACAATTGGTAGGAGGAGCACACCTAGTGCTATACACAACAGGCCGAGACCTCAAGAAGTCGCTCGGCAGACTCGTCCCAAGCACTGCACAGCTGATACCAAGAGAAGGTGTTCCAGGCAGAGGGATCCACAGAACGTCTCAATGGCTGACCTTACAGCAACTCAGAGATATGTCTGAGCAACTTCATAGGACAAAGAGCTACCAAAACCACAGGGTGAAATAGGAGCGGTAGCGTGAGTAATATAAAAAAGTTTTATTAAAAATATAAAACCAGGATAAACAGCAACGCGTTTCTCGGCTACATCGGCGGTTTCATCAGGCTGTACTCTACAATTAAAACACGCTCATTTTAAACACTCTTACAACCAATGCAAAACAAAATCGACACACGCCCCCCTCACTCCCCTATAGTACCCGCCTATAAGTCTTATAACGTACCACAAGCTGACACACAACTCTCTGAGGGGGTGAATATATGATAAGGGGACACCGATTGGATAATATTATTCAAAAATAATGGTAATAGTACTTACTTACGGCTAGATTATGAGTTTTGCATTATGAGTATAACTCCGCTTTTTCACTACCGCTGCTATTACGAGTCTTGTAGGTACAGCTGTACCGCACACTTTTTTTGCCGTCACGCAACGTAACTACCGCACCTTTCAGAAAGTCCTTTTTCAATGGGACTTCCACAGCACCGGTATTACGAGTTTGCTGTCCAGCCAAAAAGTGAGTAGTAAAGCCTATAGCTACAAGATCCGTACCGTCATCTGAAAGTCAGTAGTTATGAGTTTTACGTTACAGAGCTGTACCGTAAAACACATAACTAAAGTGTTACAAAGTACACTAACACCCATAAACTACATCGCCGCCACTATAATAAACATATTAACCCCTAAACCGCCGCACTCCCGCATTGTAAACACTAGTTAAATATTATTAACCCCAATCTGCTGGCCCCAAAATTGCCGCCAGCTAACTACACTTATTAACCCCTAATCTGCTGCCCCAATGTCGCTGCCACTATACTAAAGTTATTAACCCCTAAACCTAACCCGAACCCTAACGTAACCCTAATCCTAACACCCACTAACTTTAACATATTTAAAATAATTCCAAATAAAAATTACAATTAATACCTACATTATTCCTATTTAAAACTAAATTAATACTTACCTGTAAAATAAAACCTAAGCTAGCTACAATATAACTAATAGTTATATTGTATCTAGCTTATGTTTTATTTTTATTTCACAGGTAAGTTTGTATTTATTTAAACTAATTTGATTAGTTAGTAAATAGTTATTAACTATTTACTAATTACCTAGCTAAAATAAATAAAAAGTTACCTGTAAAATAAAACCTAACCTGTCTAACAGTACACTAAAATTAAATAAATTAAATAAAAAAAAAACAATTATCTAAATTACAAAAAATAATAAACACTAAATTACACAAAATAAAAAAGAAATTATCAAATATTTAAACTAATTACACCTAATCTAATAGCCCTATCAAAATAAAAAGCCCCCCCCAAAATAAAAGTCCCTAATCTAAAAATAAAACCCACCCAATAAACCCTTAAAAAAACCTAACACTAACCCCAAAAGATCCACTTACAGTTTTTGAAGACCAGACATCCATCCTCATCTAGCCAGGAGAAGTCTTCATCCAAGCGGCAAGAAGTCTTCAACAAAGCCGGGAGAAGTCTTCATCCAAGCGGCAAGAAGTCGTCCTTCAGACGGGCAGAAGTCTTCATCCAGACGGCATCTTCTATCTTCATCCTTCCGACGCGGAGCGGCTCCATCTTCAAGACATCCAGCGCGGAGCATCCTCTTCTTTCGATGGCTATTGAAGAATGAAGTTTCCCTTTAAATGACGTCATCCAAGATGGCGTCCCTTGAATTCTGATTGGCTGATAGAATTCTATCTACAAACGCCGGTTTTCGGAAAACCTGTAATAGCAGCGCTATTAAATGTGAGCGGTGGAAATAACTTGCACGTTAGTAGCGAGCCAGCCATAACGCAAAACTCGTAATCTGGCTGTTTGTTTGTAATAGATGCACTCAACCAATGTTAATTCAGACCTAGACTAATTATAATCATGGTCTCAATGAATGGTGTCCTGCGTGCAAATACAACTAAGATGTGCAGCAGTGAATCTGACATCCCATATAATTAATTGTAACCCAAATATAAAATATGATTGCAAACATAACCATCATACAATACACATTCTCATTACCAAAAGATGTTACAGGTTGATTTCATTAGTTACAATACACATATCACATTGACATTTAAATTGAGACAACCCAATTGTTATTCATCAATAGGGATACCATTACTCGCTTAGTTTATGATACACATCCTACACCAATGACAATAGAGACCTAGACTTATTATAATCATGGTCTCATTAAGTGATGTTCTACATGTACCACAACTAAGATATATAAAAAATATGCATATGTTAATCCAACCCTCCATATAGTTTATCACAACATAAATATAAAATTATAAATATAAAAATAAAATAACCATATAACGATACATTTTCTTGATCCCCCAAAATATTTTAAATTTCATTTAATTACCCTGGTTACGATACCCACACTGCATCAACACTTGGAGTTTTAGACTGAATACCACCATAGCTGTATTTCAACGTGAAGTGCCGTGTTTGCATCCCAACAAGGATATCTTAAATCAGAACTCTATGTATATAATAGGCAATACAACAAAGGCAATACAAAGCAATTCAAACAATAATAATAATAATACCCCTGTTCAATTGTATATTAGGAACCTAACATAATGGATGCCCAAACTGTTATGGTATAATTTCTTAGCCTAAAATCCACAAACCCTATCATGGCTTAAGATATCAAGACTAACCATGGCAATAGCCAATGTTAAAATAAAAATGTGTTGTGAATGTGTATAAACACTATTGTGATTCACATCATAACAATCCAGATTACTAAATTTGTGGCTGGGAGACCTACCAACCATCAATAAGCAACATGGTAATGATGTAACTAATTTCTCACCATATACCGCCTAATAGATATTATAGACATGAATATACTCTATAGATTCGAAAACAACATAACTGCCACTAAAGAGCTTGAAGTGTGAACATATACTTGCAAAGATATGCTTCCATACATTCAAACTATAATCTCTATATGTTCCCTATATATTAAATGTGTATATCAGTATAATCAATATACATTTATTTCTCAAAGACTTTAACAATTGGCTCTCATAGGTTAAGTCAGTCAAAAGCCGCAAGGTCCACATTCATATTAAGTCCAGAGGGATGTAAAGTTTGTAGTTTGTGGATCTAATACGTCTCTCTCTGTCTTAACCTATGGAACCTATTATAATTGTGTCATTTATCAATGAGTTCAACTGGCAAGATGGTAAAACATTCCATGTTGCCTTTATGTCTTAAATTGCAATGTCTAGAGACACTATTCAGTTTGAAATCATTTTTCATATTCCGATAGTGTTCTGACCATCTATGACTAAGACGTCTGCATGTGCAACCCACATATTGGATTCCGCAAATGCAGGATAAAAGGTATATCACATAACTAGATGCATAGGTGATATTGATAGATATGGGATAAATCTTCTTGGTAGTGTGGGATTTAGAATTTGTTTTTGCATCTCCACACTTGAAAGCTCCCTTTTTAGACCTAAATCTAATAAATGTACTAGAAGTTAGTTAGTTTTCTTTGCATGTTTTTCAATTTTGCTGGGTGCTAAGATGGTTTTCAAATTGGGAGCCCTTTTAAAGACTACTACAGGTTTATCATCTTTTAGATCCCCCAAAATGGGATCTTTTTTCAAGAATGTCTAGTTATTAATTCTCTAATTTGATCATGATTGGAATAATATTGAGTAATGAACATTACTTTATTGTTAGATGTTTTGGATTTTAGATTCTTATTAGTTTTAAAATAATCCTCCCTATTGTCTTTTTTTGCTTTTCTATATTCCTCTTCAACCAGTTTCGCAGGATAACCTTTTTCTTGAAATTTCATTTTAAGGATCAAACTCTGTACTTCATAGTCCTTGATGTTGCTGCAATTTCTTCAAACTCTTTTAAACTGTCCATATAGGACATTTTTTCTTCCAAGGATGGTAATGATTGCTTGTATAGTTTAAATAACTATTACAATCCACATTTGGTATTGATAATATTATTGTCCTGATTAATTCGCAAAGAGAGATCAAGAAAAACTATTAAATCACGGTGAATAAAACTAGTAAACTTCAGACCCCTATCGTTCTTGTTAGGATGATTAACAAAAGATGTTGCTGAGTCTTCATCACCCCTCCAAACAAAAATACGATCATCTATATATCTGCCATAGAATACCAGGTTCGCCCCAAACTGGGAATCATTTATGAATTCCTGTTCAAATACCCCCATAAAAAGATTGGCATAACTTAGGGCAAACCTGGTAACCATGGCAGTTCCCTTAATCTGGAGAAAAAAACTTGTCTTGAAAAACAAAATAATTATGTCTCAGAATGAAAGATATTAACTGGAGAATAAGTTGTTTTTGGGCCTCAGGTATATATCAGTCCTTATCCAAAAATTCAGAGACTGCTGACAGCCTCATATCATGGTGGATATTGGAGTACAGGGCTTGGACATCGCATGTAATCCATAGATGTTCATAGGGAATTAGAAGTGTTTCTATTTTTTTGATGAGATCTGACAAATCCCTAATATACAAATCTAGGTCCTGTACATATTTCTGTAGAAAAAAATCCAATCATGATCAAATTAGAGAATTAATAACTAGACATTGGAAAATCTTGAAAAAAGATCCCATTTTGGGGGATCTAATAGATGATAAACCTGTGGTAGTCTTTAAAAGGGCTCCCAATTTGAAAACCATCTTAGCACCCAGCAAAATTGTCAAAGATGCAAAGAAAACTCTAACTTCTAGTACATCTATTAGATTTAGGTCTAAAAAGGGAGCTTTCAAGTGTGGAGTTAGGAGGTGCAAAATGTGTGTCCATATAGAACATGCAAAGACAAATTTTAAATCCCACACTACCAAGATTTACCCCTTATCTAGCAATATCACTTGTGCATCTAGTTATGTGATATACCTTTTATCCTGCATTTGCGGAATCCAATATGCACATGCAGACGTCTTATTCATAGATGGTCAGAACACTATCGGAATATGAAAAATCATTTCAAACTGAATAGTGTCTCTAGACGTTGCAATTTAAGACATAAAGGCAACCTGGAATGTTTTACCATCTTGCCAATTGAACACATGTTGCAGGCTGGTTTGTTAACCCTGGAGTGCCTGAAGACCTTGTACATATTAGTTGGTTATAGAAATACGTATTTCCTCTATATTTTATATATGATAATATATAATAGATTTATGTATGTACTTTGTGGAAATTTGAACAATATACACAGCTGTCCTGTTTTATTTTGATTTAGGGATGTCCTATCCATTATATTGCTTTATGAATCTAGAGTGAGGAATTTGGATGGTTATTTATATATTTATTATTATATATTTTTTCGCTAGAATTGGTATTGTTGATTGACATATGTATGCAGGATTTTATGATATTGAATTTTTAGATGATTTTGTGATATTTTGGGATTTGGAGAAGGATTTTGACCCCTGTACCAATATAGGACTAGATTACAAGTGGCAGTTGCGATAACCAATATCACAACCGCAACAACTTGCGCGTGTATTGCAAGTTGAAAGTAAATGCATTTTCTCAAGTTCAAACTAAAATTGCATGCATTGGGTTTGCACAAAGACCTCGTGTTAACTGTAAGGGCTAAAATAATGTGCACCAAGCACAGCATAAATACAATAAAATAAAGTGTTATGCTCATATATACAGGGAGTGCAGAATTATTAGGCAAATAAGTATTTTGACCACATCATCCTCTTTATGCATGTTGTCTTACTCCAAGCTGTATAGGCTCGAAAGCCTACTACAAATTAAGCATATTAGGTGATGTGCATCTCTGTAATGAGAAGGGGTGTGGTCAAATGACATCAACACCCTATATCAGGTGTGCATAATTATTAGGCAACTTCCTTTCCTTTGGCAAAATGGGTCAAAAGAAGGACTTGACAGGCTCAGAAAAGTCAAAAATAGTGAGATATCTTGCAGAGGGATGCAGCACTCTTAAAATTGCAAAGATTCTGAAGGGTGATCATCGAACAATCAAGCGTTTCATTCAAAATAGTCAACAGGGTCGCAAGAAGCGTGTGGAAAAACCAAGGCGCAAAATAACTGCCCATGAACTGAGAAAAGTCAAGCGTGCAGCTGCCAAGATGCCACTTGCCACCAGTTTGGCCATATTTCAGAGCTGCAACATCACTGGAGTGCCCAAAAGCACAAGGTGTGCAATACTCAGAGACATGGCCAAGGTAAGAAAGGCTGAAAGACGACCACCACTGAACAAGACACACAAGCTGAAACGTCAAGACTGGGCCAAGAAATATCTCAAGACTGATTTTTCTAAGGTTTTATGGCCTGATGAAATGAGAGTGAGTCTTGATGGGCCAGATGGATGGGCCCGTGGCTGGATTGGTAAAGGGCAGAGAGCTCCAGTCCGACTCAGACGCCAGCAAGGTGGAGGTGGAGTACTGGTTTGTGCTGGTATCATCAAAGATGAGCTTGTGGGGCCTTTTCGGGTTGAGGATGGAGTCAAGCTCAACTCCCAGTCCTACTGCCAGTTTCTGGAAGACACCTTCTTCAAGCAGTGGTACAGGAAGAAGTCTGCATCCTTCAAGAAAAACATGATTTTCATGCAGGACAATGCTCCATCACACGTGTCCAAGTACTCCACAGCGTGGCTGGCAAGAGAGGGTATAAAAGAAGAAAATCTAATGACATGGCCTCCTTGTTCACCTGATCTGAACCCCATTGAGAACATATGGTCCATCATCAAATGTGAGATTTACAAGGAGGGAAAACAGTACACCTCTCTGAACAGTGTCTGGGAGGCTGTGGTTGCTGCTGCACGCAATGTTGATGGTGAACAGATCAAAACACTGACAGAATCCATGGACGGCAGGCTTTTGAGTGTCCTTGCAAAGAAAGGTGGCTATATTGGTCACTGATTTGTTTTTGTTTTGTTTTTGAATGTCAGAAATGTATATTTGTGAATGTTGAGATGTTATATTGGTTTCACTGGTAAAAATAAATAATTGAAATGGGTATATATTTGTTTTTTGTTAAGTTGCCTAATAATTATGCACCACCTGCACACATAGATATCCCCCTAAAATAGCTATAACTAAAAACAAACTAAAAACTACTTCCAAAACTATTCAGCTTTGATATTAATGAGTTTTTTTGGGTTAATTGAGAACATGGTTGTTGTTCAAAAATAAAATTAATCCTCAAAAATAAAACTTGCCTAATAATTCTGCACTCCCTGTACAGTATCTGATAAAAATTATTCATATAACTATTTTTTTTTTTTAATATAAAGGCTATAAGTTATATGGTATATGACAAGGTGATTAACTGGAAAGGGCCATAATGTGTGTGTGTATGTGTGTGTGTATATATATATATATATATATATATATATATATATATAATATATTTATATATAATATATATATATATATAATATATATATATATATATATATATATATATATATATATATTATATATATATATATATTATATATATATATATATATATATATATATATATATATATATATATATGTAAAATAAAATAAAAACACAAGTGGAACCAATCGGGCACAACCTCATTAACAGGCACAGTTCTGGTTGAACTTCAACATATTTATTGCATAGAAAAATAAAAACAAAATTATCACACAAATAGCAGTGAGCAAAAAACCTACAGAGACCTCAGAAAAATAGGTTACCATTTGTTCCAGAAATTGTTTTAACTTTATGCTCTTGATAAAGGCTTCTTTTAGCCAAAACGCATTGAGCTGTATTTTAAAGGGACACTGTACCCAAAAATTTTCTTTCGTGATTCACATTGAGCATGAAATTTTAAGCAACTTTCTAATTTACTCCTATTATCAAATTTTCTTCATTCTCTTGGTATCTTTATTTGAAATGCAAGAATGTAAGTTTAGATGCCGGCCCATTTTTGGTGAACAACCTGGGTTGTCCTTGCTGATTGGTGGATAAATTCATCCACCAATAAAAAAGTGCTGTCCAGAGTACTGAAACAAAAAAAAAAGCTTAGATGCCTTCTTTTTCAAATAATGATAGCAAGAGAACGAAGAAAAATTGATAATAGGAGTAAATTAGAAAGTTGCTTAAAATTGCATGCTCTTTCTGAATTACAAAAGAAAAAATTTGGGTACAGTGTCCCTTTAAATAAAACCTGAAGCTGCACCTGAAGACACCTTTGTGATGATTTTAATAAAAGGCTTATTTTAACTACAATCTTGTGAGTATAACCAGTTTATGCGCCAACCACATTGTCTGAAAACTGCTACACTACTGTGAGCTCTTTTATTTTGGAGGAGAAAGCAACAAGGTTGGCTCAGAGGACATGGGCAGCTTGGTACCCTGGAGGTGACACAGCGCCGCCATTTTCAACACTTTCTGCTTGTACACACTACAGTATGCAGCAGAACTCCACTATCGTAAGGTAAACACAGTCCTTCCAGAGTGATATAAACCTCAGGGAAAAATATTTCAAAACAAACAATGTTCACTGGACCTCCATTCGGCCAATTGAATGGCATCCATCAGTCCTCCCAGAGCCTCCCTTGCATGCACTCACAGTGATTTGTGATCTTTCCAATGGTAGCGTATTAGGCGTCAGTTGTTCCTCCCAGAGTTAGCCACCATGCTCACTCACCAATGGTAGCGTATTAGGCGTCAGTTGTTCCTCCCAGAGTTAGCCACCATGCTCACTCACCAATGGTAGCGTATTAGGCGTCAGTTGTTCCTCCCAGAGTTAGCCACCATGCTCACTCACCAATGGTAGCGTATTAGGCGTCAGTTGTTCCTCCCAGAGTTAGCCACCATGCTCACTCACCAATGGTAGCGTATTAGGCGTCAGTTGTTCCTCCCAGAGTTAGCCACCATGCTCACTCACCAATGGTAGCGTATTAGGCGTCAGTTGTTCCTCCCAGAGTTAGCCACCATGCTCACTCACCAATGGTAGCGTATTAGGCGTCAGTTGTTCCTCCCAGAGTTAGCCACCATGCTCACTCACCAATGGTAGCGTATTAGGCGTCAGTTGTTCCTCCCAGAGTTAGCCACCATGCTCACTCACCAATGGTAGCGTATTAGGCGTCAGTTGTTCCTCCCAGAGTTAGCCACCATGCTCACTCACCTTTGTGCCGCTGACAGTCCTCCACTTAGTGGGGAAATTAATTGCTGAAAACTTTTGTTTACTCCTTTGCTTAGATCCTCAGATCTCAACAAAGGACATGCTCACATATGGAGGCATGACCTTAGCACTGCATGCGTTTCACCCTTACCTTGCTGGCTAATTAACTGCAGTTTAAAGCAATACAACATTGGAATTGCCAAAATAGTCCAATGGTTATTGCTCACATATTTCAAATATTTACATTAGTTTCTGCAAAATATATCCTTCATTCTCTGATTCATGTTTCAGCACTATAATTAAATGACACTATTTGCTAAAAATAAATGTGCTTCAACATATGCATATCTCTATCTTGCCAAATAGGAAGCCAAAAACATATTAGACATACACAATAAATTTGAGAAATTAATTGAGCTGAGGATTAGGTACATTGATGATGCCCTCCTACTGTGGGATGGCACTGTGGATAAACTTAAAGAATTCATGGAGTTACTCAATTAGAATGACTGGAATTTAAGATTTACTTATGTTTATAGTGAGATGGTATTAACATTTCTAGATTTGAAAATCACTAACATAGGTAATAAAATTATAACTGAATCATTTAGGAAACCTACAGCAGCCAACACATTGTTAGAGGCAAACAGTCATCACTCCATAGGTCAAATAAGGTCTATTCCTGTAGGACAGTTTTTAAGACATTGTAGAAACTGTTGCACAATCAAAATATTTAAAATACATGCAAAGGATCAAACTGCAAGATTTAAGGGTTGAGAGTATCCAACCTCATGTATTAAAAAAGGCTACCAAAGAGCTATAAACATACAGAGATAAATTCTCTTATATGGAGAAACCCAAATTAAAGTGAGTTACATCTCAACCTATTAGAATAGATGGAATGATTTAAGGGCCATATTACATAAACATTGGAATATATTAACATTAGACTGAGAAGTACTTGAAGTTGTGGGAAACTATCCCCCGCTGACAGCTAGAAGAGCTCCCTCTCTCAATGAAAAATTAGTGAATAGTCATTATGTTAGACTGAATATAAGTAAAATTGGTTGATAAATATAAAACATGCAATCTGGTTCTTTTCCTTGTGGAACATGTGTGATTTGTAATTTTTTGTTGAAAGGGAACAAGGTGTTGAATCGAGAAGGAAAAATTGTAAAAGCATGGGTGTCATTTATATGGTTACATGCTCATGTCCGAAATTCTACATTGGGAAAATTTATAGAAAAAATGAATTAAAGAACATTGTAGAGATATTAAAAACAAAAAAAAATTAAGACTAGTGGGTGGCAAGACACTTTATGGAATTCCATAACAGCAGTGATAAGGAATATTGTGTGATAAAGGATATTGATGAACTGAATGTAACCCAATCAGGAAAATAGATGAAATAGCACTCACACAGACAAGAGCTATAACTTAGCTCTTAGTTAGAAAGGCCATCAATAAAATCCTTGACCAAAAAACAGAGGACCAATAGGGACTCCAGGCTTGAATAAGTATATATATATTGCACATAAAAAGTCACTCGGGTGTAGACATATTTCTGTAATGAACCAACCATGCTATTATCAGCACAAAATGCCTAACAAACAAGTGCTTGCTGAAAGCTTACAAGGGTTCAAAAGAGTCCCAACCCTCCCAGTGACATCAGAGTCCAGGCATCCAATGGTTCCGATGAATGTTTCACTGGACAACCTTCCGGCTTTTTCTAACTAAGAACTGAGTTATAGCTCTTAGCTGTGTAAGTACTGTGACGGATCCCCCGGCTACCCCGACTGGGTAGCTCTGCCAAACGGGTCCTGCTTCCTCCCTGCTGACTGCAGCTATGTAGCTGGCAAGTGACCACAGTCTGTAGCCACCCCTGGTGCCTGACAGCACCAGTAGTCAGGGTCCCACCCTGTGGCAGACTCCAGCTACTCAGACTAGGTAGCTCTGCCAGAGGGTCCTTCCTCTGCCTGGAACAGGCTGCTATGTAAGTACTATGTATGTAGTATCCCAAGCGCTAAAAGGACAGCCTAAAGCTCACTACCAAATAAGTCCCCTAGCGGACTACAAGAGGGAAACAGTGGAAAAGGTATGGAGTGAGTGCTAAAACAAGCTTAATAGGCCAATGAGATAAAGAAGTGAACTAAAACGGTTCAAATGGGCTAGAACAATATAATACTGATCTCAATAAAATGTACAATTTAATATGCATATAAACATAAATAGGTAGTAGACGTGGATAGAGTTAAAATACTTAACATTAGCATGGATCCATGTAATGACTAAAACAGGTATACAACAATGATAAAAGCAATGATAAAAACAGTGATAAATAGACAGATAGGAAGTCAGTGAGATCCTCTGCGATTAGGTCGGAGGTCTCTTGTATTGTGTAGATGTAGGTGCGAATAGACAGAGTAAACAATAATAATGGTGTCTGAGTGATAAAATGCAAAAAGTGAAAAAAATTGAAAAATTTTTTAAAAAATTCAATAATGGTTGGAGAAAATTCAATTACAATTGGTAAAAAACAAAACAAAAATAATCCCAAATCTGAATCAAAGTTCAAAGTACAAGTGAGAAAGTAAACAGTGATCAAGGGTGATCCAAAACAGATAAATCAACAATCCATAAAATCCATATGTTGAAAAAATTAGTGGTATAAAGTGTCAGTCCAAAAGTCCATATATAAAAAGTGATCCAAAAACAAAACAGAAATGGTGATCCAAAAATTGCAGATAATAGTTCAAAAGTAGAATCCAAGGTAATATAAAAATATATGTCTATGTGGAAAAACCTTCCATATCAAAATATGTTGTGGAGAAATGACACGTGAAAAACAAAACGTTGGTACAAAAAATACACAAAAAATGATAATAAACTAACGATCCAAACCTGTGAAAAGACAGAAACAAAAAATAGTGCAATAAAGTTTGTTACACTTTAGAAGGTATGAAAATAAGCTCACCAGTATGCCTGTGTCAACGCGTTTCGGCCTATTTTAAGGCCTTTCTCAAGACTATACTGATGTGTAACTACTGGGAGCTTATATAGGGTGCCAAGTGATGTTATTGGTGGTAGGTTTTGGCGCCAAAAATGGATGTGACACCTCTTCCTGTTTGGCCCATTGTATTCTGGGACATAATAGAACTCTTTTTCTTTTTGTTTAAATCTTATTATTATTATCACATTGTTACTTATATTCAATTACCCCCATTATGTTTCAAAAGTTGCCTATAATTTATTCATTTCTACAGTTGATTTCAATCCAAATTGTGTTGCAGAAACCGTCAGTGAATACCATTACTTCCGGTTTCGTGTATCACTTCCGGTTTCGGTAAAATCACTTCCGGTATGTCACTTCCGGTTTCGTTCGGGTCACTTCCGGTTTTGGCGATTATACTCCCCACTTCCGGTTTTAGATTGTTTAGTGATACTATGATGAATCCCATGTCACTTTATAATAAAATAGTTTTGGGCATATCTTCAATAGTAATGTTATTATAAAGGAATAGATTATCAATTGTTAAAAAGCCTGAAATTGTCCATTAAAAACAGTGTTGGACTAATCACATTCAATGTATCAAATGGAATATTAAAAGCATATATAAGTAAAAGATATATACATGTGTATATATATATATATATAAAAAGATGACGTGTATAAATAAGTAGATTAATAAATATATAAGATCGATACAGTTAAATACATTTGAATAGTCTCCTAAACCCGTTATTAAAATAAATAGTGTGTGAGTCCAAATTCTAAAGACCCATATATTGGCTCAAAAGGTGAATGGGACCTATATATATATGTCTGTAGGTTCATATATATTTGTAAAAGTAATGATGTCAGTTAGGGAGAAACCAATCAATTGGGAAAAGGGAGAAACCATGCATGTGTCAGAACAACAAAAAGCGAAAATTATCATCCTGTGGTACAATTGGGACAACAGAAACTGGTTAAAAAAATACTAAATAGTACAACCTCAGAGAGTTATATGAAATAGTCTATATTCGTAAAAACTACCTACAGAATTTTCCTGGAGGGGAATGGGGATATGTCACTGCTGGGGCGAGAATCTTGATCATTTGGTTCTCAAAATATTTATATGGTCCAACAGTGAGCATTGGAAATGTTAAAATTGTATATCTATATAGGAAGAGAATGATCTGTAAGTCCAATGGTAAAACAGATTGTGTTGGTCTTAAGGGCTATACATTTGCCTATAATCATCAGTCCCTATTTGGATGTGTAAAAAAGTTAAAATTGTATGTCTATATAGGGAGAGAATGATCTGTAAGTCCGATGGTAAAACAGATTGTGTTGGTCTTAAGGGCTATGCATTTGCCTATAATCATCAGTCCCTATTTGGATATGTGAAAAAAGTAGACCAACCTATTTCATCAGATCTATCATTTAAAGTGAGAGCTAGTGTGATGACACATGCGGTCATAATAAAGATAGACTTTGAATAATAAGGCTAGGTCTATCTAATCTTTTCTAATGGACAGTAGATGGGATAAGTCTTCTTTATGATTCAACCCTTTAGGGAACAGACAATCCAAAGTAAAAATCCATTTGGACTCATGATATAATAATTTTCTCTCATGGTTGCCTCCCCTCCAGTTGTTTTTGATCTTCTCAATTCCAAAATATTTAAGATCTTTTATATTACCTCCATGTTTAGTTGCAAAGTGTTTGTATAATGGAGTCTCTGTATTATTCTTTTCTATGCATAGAATATGCTCCCTGATTCTGTCTCTGAGGGCTCTTGTTGTTTGTCCAACATATTGTAAGCCACAGGTGCAAGATATGATATATATTATTCCCTTGTCAGTACACCTTATCGGGTCTCGAATTTTGTGTTGCTCTCCCTTATGTTGAGATGTGAATTGGTTTGTTTTTAAACCGTTTTTGCAGGCCTTGCAACTAGGGCAAGGGAAAAATCCTTTGATCTTATTTCCTTTATAATCAGTTGCGTTTAATGTCTTGTTTCTTGGAATGCTTGGAGCTAGTAGGGTTTTTAGATTGTTAGCCCTCCAATAGATGAATCGCGGATGGGTTGGTAATTTATCACCGATTACATCGTCCTCCTTTAGTATTGTCCAGTGTTTTTTCATGATTTTTTCAATGATACGTTTGTTCGCACAATACTCTGTGATCATGGGTACATCTATAGTATTCGTATCTTCACTTTGTACACATTTCGGTTTGTATTTGATCAGTTCCTTTCTGTCAATTTTCCGAACTTGGTCAATTTTCTCTTCTAGGGTTTCCTTTGTGTACCCCCTATCCAGAAATATTTGCTTCAGTATGCATGCTTGTTCTTCCCATTTTAGGGGGTTAGAGCAGTTTTTTCTCACTCTTAGCATTTGGCCCTTTGGTATGTTTGCCTTCCAAGTTGGGTGATGGCAGCTTAGGCTGTGCACATAATTGTTGCAATCGACCTCTTTAAAGAATGTCGATGTTTCAATTTTGCCGTTGTTGACTTCAATGGTCAAATCGAGAAAATTGATCCTAGTGGAGCTATGTTCATACGTGAATCTTAGGTTCATTTCGTTTTTGTTCATTACATCAAATGTATACTTTAGATCTTCCAGTGAACCTCCCCAGATTATCAATATATCGTCAATATATCTAGAGTAGAGGACCAGGTCCACGCCGGCTGGGCATGAGTCCCAGAAAATCTGTTCCCATTCACCCATGTACAGATTAGCGTAGCTCGGCGCGAACCTGGTCCCCATTGCTGTTCCACATAGCTGTCTATAAAATTTGTTGTCATGACAGAAGTAGTTGTGATTTAGGATAAAACTGATGCCTTCTAATATGAATATGCGTTGTTCCTCTGGTAGTTCTTGATCTTTGATTAGGAATGAATTAACCGCTTCTATTCCACCTTCGTGTGGGATGCTCGTATAAAGCGATGTGACATCACATGTCGCCATGATGTATTTCGGATCCCAAACGATATTTTCTAAAGTCGCTAAGACTTGGGTAGAGTCCCTCAAGTATGATGGAAGTCTCGTCACGTACTTCTGTAGATTCCTGTCCACATACTCAGAAAGGTTACAGGATAAAGACCCTATTCCTGATATTATTGGCCTTCCTGGTGGATTGTCGATGGCCTTTTGAATCTTTGGTAGTTGGTAAAATACCGGGGTTATTGGATGTGTGACTCTGATGTAATTAAACTCCTTATTGTTCAGTATTCCTTGTGTCTTTGCTTTCATTAGTAGGTCTTCGAGTTCTTCATTATACCTTATTGTTGGATTATTGCAGAGTCTTTGGTAAGTATTCGCATCACTTAGAATCCTTCTACATTCTCCTTCGTATTTTTCTCGGTCCATTACGACTATCCCGCCACCTTTATCTGCTGGTTTGATAGTCAATTCATGATTTCTTTCCAGTTTTTTTATGGTTTCTATTTGTGACCTTGATAGGTTTTGTTTGATTTGGTTTGTTTTCTTTAAACTCAAATCTCTAATGTCTCTGCATACATTAGATTCAAATGTCTCAATAGCACATCCTTTGCTGTTCACCGGATAGAATGTTGACCTAGGTTTTAGATCAGTATGTACGTATTTTTCTTCCACATTGTGTTTCTGTTGTGTTGTGAACATCTCATTTGGTGACTTCATAAAGTATCTCTTCAGCGTCAGTTTCCTGACGAATTCCTTTACATTTATGAATGTTTGGAATTTGTTCATCCCTTTGGCCGGAGCAAAACTTAAGCCATAACTTAGAATGGACTCCTCTTTCTCTGACAACGATATGGAACTCAGATTATATATCCCTTTTGTCTTTGTCTGTTTTTCTGACCTGTTGTTCTCTTTTAATTCTTGGATTTTGCTCTCTTGTTTATCAGCTTTCCTCTTTTAGACCCCCTCTTTTTCCTCTGTTTGCTTTATTTTTATCATGAGACTTTCTGGTTCCTCCAGGTCTTTGTTTTTCCTCTTTAGGGCTAGTCGTTCTTTCTCCCTCTCTTTCGGGGGTTGGGGACTCTCCCCTAAAAAAACTTGATTGGAGGTGGAGGCGAAATCTGGAATAGTAATACGTCCAGGGTTCTTCTCATTCTTCTGATTTTGGGGTGTTTGATCATGTTTATAGTAGTCAGGATCTTGGTTCCGTTGTGATATATCCCCTCTGTGTCTGTCATTGGATCTATTCTGGTGTTGTGGGGGTTGTTCCCTGCTACTATGTTTTTGATATGTTTCTCTGTGGTCATTGTATGTCTTCAAGTCATAAGTGTTATCTAAATTGTCATAGTGGTGGTTCCTCCCCTCGTGATTGTATGTGTTATATCTGTTATCTGAAAAGGATATTCTCCTTCCATGGGTATTTCTCATTGGGGATTCTCTCATATTTCTATGCTCATATTGATTACTATAATCATTTCTCTGATATGATCTATTGTGATGATAGTGTGATCTGTTGTTGTAATGAGATCTGGGTAGATGGTTGAAATAATGGTTATGTTTTCTATTTTCAGTCTTTTGTCTGTACCCATATTCTCTCCTATCATTGCCCCTGTAATTTCGTAGGCCTCCCTCATAGAAATTATCTTCCTGTCTATAATAGTGAGAATTGTTGTTAGAATTATTGTACTAACCTTTGCCTCGTGGTGTTCTCCTTTGGGGGTATTGTTGTTTATTATATCTCCTATATTGATTCTTTTGTGTAACTGCGTTATATTCGTATCGTCTATTGTTATATGTGTCCTTCCCCCAATTGCTGGGAGTTGCCATATTAGTGACCTCTGAGTCGTGTTGGAAAGTATTATCCTTAGATGTTACTCTATCTTGGTTCAAGGGATCTTCTGTTTCCATATCTTTCAGTTCATTCTGTGTTTTAATTTCTAGATCTCTATTTAGTTTTCTTGTCTTTTTATTTATAATGTCTTCCCTGATTTTAGTAACTCTTTTAACCAGATTCTCTTTTCTTTCTGAAATCTCTTTTGATTCGGAATCTGTCGTATCGATGTTATTTATCATAACTTCATCATCTTTGATCTCTTTATCTAAATTGTTAATTAGAAAGGATCTGTATTCGATGATGAGTTTGATTAATTGTCTGGATGCTTCTAAAAGTATGTGTGCCCATTGGTCTGCAAATTGTGGGTCAGTTATTTGAAAGGCACAGTCTTTCTTAACCATAAGGCCCTTAGGGATAATGTCAAGTTCCAAACATTTATTCAAGAATGATATCTCTGCCTTGTATTTAACTTCCGATGTTAGAAGTTTCTCCAAATTCTTAAAAATGGAAGCAATGTCTATGTTATCTTGGTCATTAAGATTGTTCGTATAGGACGATATGTCTAAAGTGATGTCCTTTCTTAATGTGGTAAATATGTCCATATCGGGTCTGAGAGTGGGGTTATAGTAAGGGAGCCTATAGAAGTGATAGGCTAAAAAATTGGAATGAAATGAGCAGCTCGGGATACACGCTAGGATTAAACGTGCAAGTACTATGTATGTAGTATCCCAAGCGCTAAAAGGACAGCCTAAAGCTCACTACCAAATAAGTCCCCTAGCGGACTACAAGAGGGAAACAGTGGAAAAGGTATGGAGTGAGCGCTAAAACAAGCTTAATAGGCCAATGAGATAAAGAAGTGAACTAAAACGGTTCAAATGGGCTAGAACAATATAATACTGATCTCAATAAAATGTACAATTTAATATGCATATAAACATAAATAGGTAGTAGACGTGGATAGAGTTAAAATACTTAACATTAGCATGGATCCATGTAATGACTAAAACATGTATACAACAATGATAAAAGCAATGATAAAAACAGTGATAAATAGACAGATAGGAAGTCAGTGAGATCCTCTGCGATTAGGTCGGAGGTCTCTTGTATTGTGTAGATGTAGGTGCGAATAGACATTTTTTCATTTTTTCCATTTTTTTCACTTTTTGCATTTTATCACTCAGACACCATTATTATTGTTTACTGTGTCTATTCGCACCTACATCTACACAATACAAGAGACCTCCGACCTAATCGCAGAGGATCTCACTGACTTCCTATCTGTCTATTTATCACTGTTTTTATCATTGCTTTTATCATTGTTGTATACATGTTTTAGTCATTACATGGATCCATGCTAATGTTAAGTATTTTAACTCTATCCACGTCTACTACCTATTTATGTTTATATGCATATTAAATTGTACATTTTATTGAGATCAGTATTATATTGTTCTAGCCCATTTGAACCGTTTTAGTTCACTTCTATATCTCATTGGCCTATTAAGCTTGTTTTAGCGCTCACTCCATACCTTTTCCACTGTTTCCCTCTTGTAGTCCGCTAGGGGACTTATTTGGTAGTGAGCTTTAGGCTGTCCTTTTAGCGCTTGGGATACTACATACATAGTACTTGCACTTTTAATCCTAGCGTGTATCCCGAGCTGCTCATTTCATTCCAATTTTTTAGCCTATCACTTCTATAGGCTCCCTTACTATAACCCCACTCTCAGACCCGATATGGACATATTTACCACATTAAGAAAGGACATCACTTTAGACATATCGTCCTATACGAACAATCTTAATGACCAAGATAACATAGACATTGCTTCCATTTTTAAGAATTTGGAGAAACTTCTAACATCGGAAGTTAAATACAAGGCAGAGATATCATTCTTGAATAAATGTTTGGAACTTGACATTATCCCTAAGGGCCTTATAGTTAAGAAAGACTGTGCCTTTCAACTAACTGACCCACAATTTGCAGACAAATGGGCACACATACTTTTAGAAACATCCAGACAATTAATCAAACTCATCATCGAATACAGATCCTTTCTAATTAACAATTTAGATAAAGAGATCAAAGATAATGAAGTTATGATAAATAACATCGATACGACAGATTCCGAATCAAAAGAGATTTCAGAAAGAAAAGAGAATCTGGTTTAAAGAGTTACTAAAATCAGGGAAGACATTATAAATAAAAAGACAAGAAAACTAAATAGAGATCTAGAAATTAAAACACAGAATGAACTGAAAGATATGGAAACAGAAGATCCCTTGAACCAAGATAGAGTAACATCTAAGGATAATACTTTCCAACACGACTCAGAGGTCACTAATATGGCAACTCCCAGCAATTGGGGGAAGGACACATATAACAATAGACGATACGAATATAACGCAGTTACACAAAAGAATCAATATAGGAGATATAATGAACAACAATACCCCCAAAGGAGAACACCACGAGGCAAAGGTTATTACAATAATTCTAACAACAATTCTCACTATTATAGACAGGAAGATAATTTCTATGAGGGAGGCCTACGAAATTACAGGGGCAATGATAGGAGAGAATATGGGTACAGACAAAACACTGAAAATAGAAAACATAACCATTATTTCAACCATCTACCCAGATCTCATTACAACAACAGATCACATTTCATCACAATAGATCATATCAGAGAAATGATTATAGTAATCAATATGAGCATAGAAATATGAGAGAATCCCCAATGAGAAATACCCATGGAAGGAGAATATCCTTTTCAGATAACAGATATAACACATACAATCACGAGGGGAGGAACCACCACTATGACAATTTAGATAACACTTATGACTTGAAGACATACAATGACCACAGAGAAACATATCAAAAACATAGTAGGAGGGAACAACCCCCACAACACCAGAATAGATCCAATGACAGACACAGAGGGGATATATCACAACGGAACCAAGATCCTGACTACTATAAACATGATCAAACACCCCAAAATCAGAAGAATGAGAAGAACCCTGGACGTATTACTATTCCAGATTTCGCCTCCACCTCCAATCAAGTTTTTTTAGGGGAGAGTCCCCAACCCCCGAAAGAGAGGGAGAAAGAACGACTAGCCCTAAAGAGGAAAAACAAAGACCTGGAGGAACCAGAAAGTCTCATGATAAAAAGAAAGCAAACAGAGGAAAAAGAGGGGGTCTAAAAATAAAGAGGAAAGCTGATAAACAAGGGAGCAAAATCCAAGAATTAAAAGAGAACAACAGGTCAGAAAAACAGACAAAGACAAAAGGGATATATAATCTGAGTTCCATATCGTTGTCAGAGAAAGAGGAGTCCATTCTAAGTTATGGCTTAAGTTTTGCTCCGGCCAAAGGGATGAACAAATTCCAAACATTAATAAATGTAAAGGAATTCGTCAGGAAACTGACGCTGAAGAGATACTTTATGAAGTCACCAAATGAGATGTTCACAACACAACAGAAACACAATGTGGAAGAAAAATACGTACATACTGATCTAAAACCTAGGTCAACATTCTATCCGGTGAACAGCAAAGGATGTGCTATTGAGACATTTGAATCTAATGTATGCAGAGACATTAGAGATTTGAGTTTAAAGAAAACAAACCAAATCAAACAAAACCTATCAAGGTCACAAATAGAAACCATAAAAAAACTGGAAAGAAATCATGAATTGACTATCAAACCAGCAGATAAAGGTGGCGGGATAGTCATAATGGACCGAGAAAAATACGAAGGAGAATGTAGAAGGATTCTAAGTGATGCGAATACTTACCAAAGACTCCGCAATAATCCAACAATAAGGTATAATGAAGAACTCGAAGACCTACTAATGAAAGCAAAGACACAAGGAATACTGAACAATAAGGAGTTTAATTACATCAGAGTCACACATCCAATAACCCCGGTATTTTACCAACTACCAAAGATTCACAAGTCCATCGACAATCTACCAGGAAGGCCAATAATATCAGGAATAGGGTCTTTATCCTGTAACCTTTCTGAGTATGTGGACAGGAATCTACAGAAGTACGTGACGAGACTTCCATCATACTTGAGGGACTCTACCCAAGTCTTAGCGACTTTAGAAAATATCGTTTGGGATCCGAAATACATCTTGGCGACATGTGATGTCACATCGCTTTATACGAGCATCCCACACGAAGGTGGAATAGAAGCGGTTAATTCATTCCTAATCAAAGATCAAGAACTACCAGAGGAACAACGCATATTCATATTAGAAGGCATCAGTTTTATCCTAAATCACAACTACTTCTGTCATGACAACAAATTTTATAGACAGCTGTAACGGTACCAACCGGATACCAAGGGTTAACACCAGGGAACAATGTCCTGCATAGGGAATCAGCAATTCACAACCCAGCCAGTTTTCAGGTTTAAAACAGAATGACACTTTATTTGAAGGCAGCATACAGATTTATACAGGTTTTTGACCCCCCCCCCCCAGATGGGGGTGGAAAGAATGTTGTACATTAGATAAAAGGGAGAAGCGCCCTTGACATGATACAATAGGATTATATTACTTAAACACTTCAACCACAGGACACTCTTGACTCTCCTTATCACTTAGGCGTTTCTCTCTGGGGGTGATCAAACAATAGAATGCTAAGCATTAATTAGATTGTAGCTGGAGCCAGCCACTTGTGGTTAGAAAATAAAGTTAACACTTTCAGTCCTGACCAAAGGGTCTGTCACAGACAACCTTTCTTACGTTATAGTCCAGAAGTGGCTAGGTTTGCCACAATGCTCCCCCAGAACCAAGCCGGCATACACAGTCTGATCCCAACGGATCGGCTTGGGGATGTCCGGGGCAACAACTTTCGGCTCAAGTAAGCTACGGGGTGTTCTCCGCCATCTGCTCCAACTTGGCTCAGTACTGCCCCCACCCCAAACATGGAAGCGTCTCTTCCCGGAGGGACTGGGCTTGGGTAGTCACAGGGTTAACATTAGCGGGATCCATGGGAGCATAGGCAGAAACAAGGGGGGCCAAGTCATTTCCAAGGAGAACATCAGCAGGTAAGTCCTTCTTGACCCCCACATTCACAAGTCTAGCGCCCACTCCCCAATCCAAATGTACCCTGGCAACAGGTAAGCGGAACACAGTGCCCCCTGCTACCCTCACAGCCACAGTGTCTCCAGTGTGCTGTTTCTCAGGCACCAAGTTCTCTTGAAGCAAGGTCATGGTAGCACCAGTATCCCGTAGACAACTGACCTCCTTCCCATTCACTTTAACCCGTTGCCGGTTATTCCGGTGGGCAGCTTGCACGGGGTCTGCTTCATGTAGGCTGCCCCAGCATTCTGGCGCCTCTACGTAGCGGGCCACAGGCTGAGGATTATGTGGGATTCCGCCAGCGGGTCTTCTCCAGGACTGTGCTTGATTCGCTGCATTTAGGGGACACTCTGGTCTTTTGTGCCCTAGTTGCTTACATCCAAAGCACCGAATAGGTTGTGAGTAGCCCCGCAAATTGAACCGGGCTCTCTGAGGGTAGTTCGTGGCCGGAGGCCGTGTGGTATAGCGGTGCGCCGGGGGTTGGTAACTGGCAGCTGCTGGGGTGACTGGGGGTCTGTACTCCACTCTAGCAGTGGGCAATCGGTATACTGCTCCCCCTGCCCCTCGTACTGCCACGGATCCGCCAGTGGGTGCTGTATCCGGCACCAAATGGGGAGCTATCAGGGTTAAAGTAGCTCCCGAATCCCGAAGGCCCTGGACCGACATCACCTCATGCAGAATTCCCAGGGGTTCCTCGGCTTGGGTGCTCAACACCTCATGAGCGGCTGGCTCCGTTTGGTAATGGTGAGCAGCCGCCCTTGGGGCCAGGTTCTGTCTGACCTGGTTCCAAGCTTGTCTGCTCCGATTTTGGGTGCACTCACGTGCCATATGTCCCCACTGCTTGCAGGTGTGGCATTGTATATTAGCCCGTCCGTTGTTAGGCTGTAGTCCAGGGTGCCTCCTGGCATCAAAATGCTGGTCTGCTAATCTGGCTGCTTCGGTTAAGGTGAGGGGTTTTCGATCTCTCACCCATTCTTGGGCTTCTGGGGACAAGCCGTTAAAGAATTGCTCCAACAGCATCAGTTGTCGCAATTCTTCCATGGTGGTAGCTTGGCTGGCCTGTATCCACCCCTGAGATGCTTGATCCAGCTTGTGGGCCCACTCTGCATGGGAATCTCTTTCTGGCTTGCGCAGGCCTCTAAACTTGCGCCGGTATGCCTCTGAGGTAATGGCATATCTTTCCAAGATCGCTCTCTTCACTTTAGCGTAATCCTTGCTGTCCTCCCTGGGTACAGCGCGATACGCTTCCGCTGCCCTACCGGCTAGCTTGCCTGCTAGCACCGGCACCCATACGGACTGCTCCAAATCATGTAACTCGCACAGTCTCTCAAAATCCTGTAAATACCCATCAATCTCATCCTTCTCCTAACAAAACATTTTAAATGCATGGTATGGGATTTTGGGTCTTACTGGGTTGCTGAGTGCGTCCAAAATGGATTCTGCTCGGGAGGATGCATTCCGCGGACTGTGTGCCATCACGTACTCCTGCACATCTGCCATTACCACGGATAGCATATCCCGTGGTACAGGTTGGGGTAAAAATTCCAGCCTGGTCCTCATTTCCCTCTGGTATAGGGTCTCCTCCATGGCTGCTGGAGGCGTAGCGCTGCGAGCTCTGTCTCCCTCCATCAGCTCAGCAACTAATATAGCCTTGGGTTTGCTGCTGCCTATCTTTCCCCTGGCTTCTAGCAGTTCCTTTTACGTTTATCTCTTTAGCTTAGAATAATCCATCTCCATTCACTTCGGTCCCTGGTACTCCTTCCATCTTAGTCAGTATTGTAGTAATCCCCCTCTTCCTGAGGTTACTGGCTTGTGTAGTTGCTCTTCTGGGCGATAAGGTTCATTCCGTCGCTTGCCACCAATTGTAACGGTACCAACCGGATACCAAGGGTTAACACCAGGGAACAATGTCCTGCATAGGGAATCAGCAATTCACAACCCAGCCAGTTTTCAGGTTTAAAACAGAATGACACTTTATTTGAAGGCAGCATACAGATTTATACAGGTTTTTGACCCCCCCCCCCCCAGATGGGGGTGGAAAGAATGTTGTACATTAGATAAAAGGGAGAAGCGCCCTTGACATGATACAATAGGATTATATTACTTAAACACTTCAACCACAGGACACTCTTGACTCTCCTTATCACTTAGGCGTTTCTCTCTGGGGGTGATCAAACAATAGAATGCTAAGCATTAATTAGATTGTAGCTGGAGCCAGCCACTTGTGGTTAGAAAATAAAGTTAACACTTTCAGTCCTGACCAAAGGGTCTGTCACAGACAACCTTTCTTACGTTATAGTCCAGAAGTGGCTAGGTTTGCCACAACAGCTATGTGGAACAGCAATGGGGACCAGGTTCGCGCCGAGCTACGCTAATCTGTACATGGGTAAATGGGAACAGATTTTCTGGGACTCATGCCCAGCCGGTGCGGACCTGGTCCTCTACTCTAGATATATTGACGATATATTGATAATCTGGGGAGGTTCACTGGAAGATCTAAAGTATACATTTGATGTAATGAACAAAAACGAAATGAACTTAAGATTCACATATGAACATAGCTCCACTAGGATAAATTTTCTCGATTTGACCATTGAAATCAACAACGGCAAAATTGAAACATCGACATTCTTTAAAGAGGTCGATTGCAACAATTATGTGCACAGCCTAAGCTGCCATCACCCAACTTGGAAGGCAAACATACCAAAGGGCCAAATGCTAAGAGTGAGAAAAAACTGCTCTAACCCTAAAATGGGAAGAACAAGCATGCATACTGAAGCAAAGATTTCTGGATAGGGGGTACACAAAGGAAACCCTAGAAGAGAAAATTGACCAAGTTCGGAAAATTGACAGAAAGGAACTGATCAAATACAAACCGAAATGTGTACAAAGTGAAGATACGAATACTATAGATGTACCCATGATCACAGAGTATTGTGCGAACAAACGTATCATTGAAAAAATCATGAAAAAACACTGGACAATACTAAAGGAGGACGATGTAATCGGTGATAAATTACCAACCCATCCGCGATTCATCTATTGGAGGGCTAACAATCTAAAAACCCTACTAGCTCCAAGCATTCCAAGAAACAAGACATTAAACGCAACTGATTATAAAGGAAATAAGATCAAAGGATTTTTCCCTTGCCCTAGTTGCAAGGCCTGCAAAAACGGTTTAAAAACAAACCAATTCACATCTCAACATAAGGGAGAGCAACACAAAATTCGAGACCCGATAAGGTGTACTGACAAGGGAATAATATATATCATATCTTGCACCTGTGGCTTACAATATGTTGGACAAACAACAAGAGCCCTCAGAGACAGAATCAGGGAGCATATTCTATGCATAGAAAAGAATAATACAGAGACTCCATTATACAAACACTTTGCAACTAAACATGGAGGTAATATAAAAGATCTTAAATATTTTGGAATTGAGAAGATCAAAAACAACTGGAGGGGAGGCAACCATGAGAGAAAATTATTATATCATGAGTCCAAATGGATTTTTACTTTGGATTGTCTGTTCCCTAAAGGGTTGAATCATAAAGAAGACTTATCCCATCTACTGTCCCTTAGAAAAGATTAGATAGACCTAGCCTTATTATTCAAAGTCTATCTTTATTATGACCGCATGTGTCATCACACTAGCTCTCACTTTAAATGATAGATCTGATGAAATAGGTTGGTCTACTTTTTTCACATATCCGAATAGGGACTGATGATTATAGGCAAATGCATAGCCCTTAAGACCAACACAATCTGTTTTACCATCGGACTTACAGATCATTCTCTCCCTATATAGACATACAATTTTAACTTTTTTACACATCCAAATAGGGACTGATGATTATAGGCAAATGTATAGCCCTTAAGACCAACACAATCTGTTTTACCATTGGACTTACAGATCATTCTCTTCCTATATAGATATACAATTTTAACATTTCCAATGCTCACTGTTGGACCATATAAATATTTTGAGAACCAAATGATCAAGATTCTCGCCCCAGCAGTGACATATCCCCATTCCCCTCCAGGAAAATTCTGTAGGTAGTTTTTACGAATATAGACTATTTCATATAACTCTCTGAGGTTGTACTATTTAGTATTTTTTTAACCAGTTTCTGTTGTCCCAATTGTACCACAGGATGATAATTTTTGCTTTTTGTTGTTCTGACACATGCATGGTTTCTCCCTTTTCCCAATTGATTGGTTTCTCCCTAACTGACATCATTACTTTTACAAATATATATGAACCTACAGACATATATATATAGGTCCCATTCACCTTTTGAGCCAATATATGGGTCTTTAGAATTTGGACTCACACACTATTTATTTTAATAACGGGTTTAGGAGACTATTCAAATGTATTTAACTGTATCGATCTTATATATTTATTAATCTACTTATTTATACACGTCATCTTTTTATATATATATATATATACACATGTATATATCTTTTACTTATATATGCTTTTAATATTCCATTTGATACATTGAATGTGATTAGTCCAACACTGTTTTTAATGGACAATTTCAGGCTTTTAACAATTGATAATCTATTCCTTTATAATAACATTACTATTGAAGATATGCCCAAAACTATTTTATTATAAAGTGACATGGGATTCATCATAGTATCACTAAACAATCTAAAACCGGAAGTGGGGAGTATAATCGCCAAAACCGGAAGTGACCCGAACGAAACCGGAAGTGACATACCGGAAGTGATTTTACCGAAACCGGAAGTAATACACGAAACCGGAAGTAATGGTATTCACTGACGGTTTCTGCAACACAATTTGGATTGAAATCAACTGTAGAAATGAATAAATTATAGGCAACTTTTGAAACATAATGGGGTAATTGAATATAAGTAACAATGTGATAATAATAATAAGATTTAAACAAAAAGAAAAAGAGTTCTATTATGTCCCAGAATACAATGGGCCAAACAGGAAGAGGTGTCACATCCATTTTTGGCGCCAAAACCTACCACCAATAACATCACTTGGCACCCTATATAAGCTCCCAGTAGTTACACATCAGTATAGTCTTGAGAAAGGCCTTAAGATAGGCCAAAACGCGTTGACACAGGCATACTGGTGAGCTTATTTTCATACCTTCTAAAGTGTAACAAACTTTATTGCACTATTTTTTGTTTCTGTCTTTTCACAGGTTTGGATCGTTAGTTTATTATCATTTTTTGTGTATTTTTTGTACCAACGTTTTGTTTTTCACGTGTCATTTCTCCACAACATATTTTGATATGGAAGGTTTTTCCACATAGACATATATTTTTATATTACCTTGGATTCTACTTTTGAACTATTATCTGCAATTTTTGGATCACCATTTCTGTTTTGTTTTTGGATCACTTTTTATATATGGACTTTTGGACTGACACTTTATACCACTAATTTTTTCAACATATGGATTTTATGGATTGTTGATTTATCTGTTTTGGATCACCCTTGGTCACTGTTTACTTTCTCACTTGTACTTTGAACTTTGATTCAGATTTGGGATTATTTTTGTTTTGTTTTTTACCAATTGTAATTGAATTTTCTCCAACCATTATTGAATTTTTTTAAAAATGTTTCCATTTTTTTCACTTTTTGCATTTTATCACTCAGACACCATTATTATTATTTACTGTGTCTATTCGCACCTACATCTACACAATACAAGAGACCTCCTACCTAATCGCAGAGGATCTCACTGACCTCCTATCTGTCTATTTATCACTGTTTTTATCATTGCTTTTATCATTGTTGTATACCTGTTTTAGTCATTACATGGATCCATGCTAATGTTAAGTATTTTAACTCTATCCACGTCTACTACCTATTTATGTTTATATGCATATTAAATTGTACATTTTATTGAGATCAGTATTATATTGTTCTAGCCCATTTGAACCGTTTTAGTTCACTTCTTTATCTCATTGGCCTATTAAGCTTGTTTTAGCGCTCACTCCATACCTTTTCCACAGGCTGCTATGTAGCCTAGGAAAGTGATTTTAGCTGGAGTACACCTAAATAACTAGACAGACTTGCATTTAGGTGAAACAAAAACTGTTTTTATTGAAAACACATTCTCCTTTTATACATACAGCTCATCTTGATAATACCATGGACACTCCCACAATTTTCCTGCCATTCCCGCCCCTCCAGACAGACCGGCTCCTTCATAGCAGCCACAGTCCCACAAAATCCAGGACACAGGGGTGTCAATTTTGGGGTGATCCCGGTGGAGTGGCGGCACTTCCAGTCGGTCCCCAGATGCCACAGTCCAAAAATCAGCATGATTCGTTACTGGGGGCTGGAGTTATAGTCCGTTGAAGTTATCGGGTTAGTGGTGTCGAAAACCCCTGGTTCCCAAAGGGGCTCCTCTCCAATAATTCCCCCAGTTCTTGTCCTCCATAGGGGCTACCAATCCCCAAAAGAGCAGAGCTCTGAGGCAAAGGGCTGCTGGAGAGACCAGGGGTAAAGTTACTGGGTGTCCTGCTGTCCTGTGGCCGACGGGAAGTTCCAGGAGCCCGGCCAGCCTGAGAGGAAGTAGGCGGGTGTCTGTTGTGAGGCGGCCGACTGGGAGTTCCAGGAGCCTGGCCAGCCTAGGAGGGTTTTCCTGGTCATAGACCAGCTCTTCTCTTAAGTTTTAAAACACAAAAACCAGCCAACAAAAGCAAACAAAAAGCTTCCAGAGATAGTGGTTGCTCTGAGGAACCCAAAACCACTGAGAAACAACAGGTTGTAGGGGGTAGGGGTTTAACCCTTGCAGCCCGGTATCTATGACAACTCCCCCCTTCCAGTTTGGCAGACCCGGTTAGATCCACACAGGTCTACTTGGGGCTGTCCGACGAGCATTCTATTTCAGTCTGCCGGGAAATTCCATTGGCATTCCCATTGCTCTTTCCTGGCCTATACTGAAAGTCAAAGTTAAAGGGCTGCAGGGCTAAGCTCCATCTTAGTAAACGTCCATTATCTCCCAACACTCGGTTAAGCCACACCAGGGGGTTGTGATCGGTGAGGACAGTGGTCTTCCATATAGGTATTGTTGCAATTTCTTGAGGGTCCATACAAATGCCAGGCATTTTTTTCTCCACCACCGCGTAGCCTACCTCCCTGGGCAGCAGCTTCCTACTGATGTAGGCTACGGGGTGGTCTTGCCCTTCTTTGTCTACCTGGCTTAGCATTGCTCCCAACCCAAACATGGAGGCATCTGTATGGACACAAAAATGTTTGGTGGGGTTAGGCGCGGCCAGGACGGGGGCAGACTTGAGGCTCTGAAAGGCGTTTTCACATTCTGGGGACCACAGTACCTGTCGGGGCAGTCTTTTAAGTCAGGTCGGTCAGGGGTTTGGCGAGGGTGCTATAATTAGGGACAGGTGGCCCAGGTTCTGGACTTCTGAGCGGCCTATGGTGCATTTGTCGGGCTTCAGGGTCAGCTCAGCGGCTTTGAGGTGATCTAGAATGACACCCAGGTGGATCAAATGGTCCTCCCAGGTGTCGCTAAAGATGGCAATGTCGTCCAAGTAGGCACAGGCATAGTCTTGGAGGCCATCCAGCAGGTGATCCACCATCCTCTGAAAGGTGGCTGGAGCATTCTTCATCCCAAACGGCATGACCTTAAACTGGTAGAGGCCGAAAGGGGTGATGAAGGGGGACTTGGGAATGGATTCAGGGTCTAGTGGGATCTGCCAATACCCCTTGCAGAGGTCAAGGGTAGTTAGGAAGTGACCCCTGGCAATTCTATCTAAGAGGTCATCGACACGGGGCATGGGGTAGGCGTCGGTTGTGGTTCTGTCATTGAGCTTACGGTAGTTAATGCAGAACCAGGTAGTACCATCTTTTTTGGGGACCAGCACCACCGCTGAGGCCCAAGGACTGTTGGACGGTACTCTGTAAGCTGCCTGCCTCAGGGGAGCTTGTACCGGGGTTTCCACTCGGTGCACAGCCGCTGTGGTGTACTCAGGGACATTGGAGAACATCTCCTGGCAGTACTCTAGTAAATGCCGGACTTGCTGTCTCTGTCCAGCCGCTAACCTCTCATCCAGGATTATATTGGCTACTCCTTGAGGGGTCTCATCTGGCCCGGGGAGCTCTGGCATGGGTAGGTTCTCTGAGTCTTTCACAGCCGGAGCACAGATAGTGGCTACGTCATGGGGTCTTTCTACATACTCCTTGAGCATGTTCACATGAAAGGTCCGTTGGACCCGGTCATCGGAGCATTTTGCTACAAGGTAGGTGGTGTTATTCAATTGTTCCACCACCCGGTAGAAAGCCTGTAACTTGTCTGTTTTGACAGGTTTCAAGGCTAGAACCCTCTGCCCTACTGTGAGAATTCGGCTATGAGCGTTACGGTCGTACCACCGTTTCTGTCTCCTTTGAGCGCCCTGAAGGTTCTCCTGCATCATGGCAGTGAGGTCCTTCAGCCGATCCCTGAACTTCAGGACGTACTCCACAATGGAGGGTCCTTCCTCCCTGGCTGATCCCTCCCAGTGGGCTCTCAACAATTCTAGGGGCCTCCTTATTTTCCGGCCATACAGCAGCTCAAAGGGTGAAAACCCAGTGGATTCCAGGGGCACCTCTCTGTAGGCAAATAGGAGGTGCGGCAGGAATTTTTCCCAGTCTTTGTGAGTGGCCGAGAACATCCGAAGCAATTGTGGTCCCGTTAAACCGCTCACAAAGCCCATTGGTCTGGGTGTGATATGGGGCACTGTACAGGGATTTTATCCCACACAGTTCCCATAACTTTTGGGTGACCTCCGCTGTAAACTGGGTCCCCTGGTCAGAGACCATTTCTTGGGGGAAGCCTACCCTGGTGAATATCCGGAGCAAAGCACTTGCCACTGTCTCAAGCTGGATATTCACCAGAGGCATTGCCTCTGGATACCTAGTGGCATAGTCTACTACCGTGAGTATGTATTTTTTTCCCGGAGGGACTGGGTCGAGGTAGGGGCCCTACTATATTTACAGCAATTCAGCTAAAAGGGTTCATCAATAATGGGGAGAGGGTTAAGGGGGACTTTCGTATGGTCCCCGGTCTTCCCTACCTTCTGACACACCACGCAGGTCCTACAATATTCCCTAATTTCTCTTGTGATTCTGGGCCAGAAAAAGACCTGAGTAAGGCGGTGGTGTGTTCGGGAGTTGCCTAAATACCCGGCCAAGGGGATATCATGCCCCATTCGCAGCAGGTTGGACCGATATCGTTTCGGTACCACCAGCTGGCATTTGGGCACTGGCCCTTTCTTCCTCCGGGAGACCCGATACAGCAGGCCATTTTCCCATTGGAATCGTTCCTCCCCGGGGCCCTGGAGATCAGTCCCTACTTGGTCTTGGAATGGGGCAAGGGTCGGGTCGCTCAGGGTCTCTTGGGCAAATTCAGACGGGGAAGCCCAGGATAGTTGGTCAGAAAGGAGGGCAGGGACCAGGGTTGGGGAGTTAGGGTATGGCGTCGGGGAAGGAGAGGAGTCAGGGTGGGGGGTCTTACCTGGGTCCCCAGCTGCGGTTTGTTGGCTTGACACTGAGCTTGCCTGCGGGTGGTCACTGGGCAGGTGTCCAGGGAAGTATCCCCCAAAAAGGTGGAGACAAGTAGGCCGAGGTCGTTTCCTAGTAGAACCTCTGCGGGAAGATCTGGCATAATGCCCACATCCACAGTACGGGCTCCGGCACCCCTAGCCAGGTGGACACAGGCATTAGGGTCTCATACAGTGGCAGCTCCGGCCACTCGAACAGCAAGAATTCTTCCAGTAACTGTAGAAGCAGAGGCCAGATGAGGCTGGATCAGGGTGATGGTGGATCCTGTGTCCCGTAATCCCTGGGCCGCCTTTCCATTGACCCAAATGGTCTGGCAGTGGTGCTGACGGTTGTCTGTGGACACAAGGTGGGCTTCTTGTAGAGTGCCAGCCTCCTCTTCAGCCCATTCAGGGTAGTCAGCCGATGCCGGTGCATAAGCATAGTGGGCGGCGGCTGGGTAGGTCGGGGCTAGAGCGTTCACCCAGGCTGTTGGCTGGGGGTGTCTTGGCAGGGCTGCTGGCTGCTGTCGGGCCTGACTCGGGCATTCCCGCCTAATGTGGCCTGGGTGCCCACAGGAGAAACATACCAACACGCTCGCCTGGTCTGCTGTGGTGGGCCGACGGTCATGGACCCATTCTTTAATCTCAACTGGAACATGGTTATAGAAATGCTCCAGTAGGAAAAGCTGTGCCACTTTGGCCCCAGTGGTGGCCTTGCAGCCGGCTAATCAGGAAGCCATTGACCGGGTGAATCAGTGGGTCCATTCTGTAAAAAAGGCTGTCCGTCCTGCTTCCTTAGTGCCCGGAATTTCTGCCCGTGGACCTCCGGCGTGAGCCCATATCGTGCAAGGATACAGTCTTTCACTTTGTTATAATCCTTTTGGTCTTCCGAAGGGGTAGCATGGAAAGCTGCCAAAACCCGCCCTGACAATTTACCGATCAGGACAGACAGTTTATCGGCATAGGCTACCACCTGCAGTTTGCATTGGGTCTCAAAGACCTCAAGAAAACAGTCAATATCCTCCTCATCTTCCTTGTAGGCTCGGAAGGTCCCATGGGGTAGCTTGGGCGGCCTTGGAGCCTGCACTCCATGGGCTGATGGAGCCCCTCCTATGGACTGGTGGGGTTCCGCTAACTTGAGCTGGGTAACATCCGACATGATCTTGGTAATGACCTCCTCTGGTGACCGGGTGTCATACAACGCCAACCGTCACTCCACTTCCTGCTGTATATCAGACGTGGGCGGCCCCAGGCTGGATACTGTACTTGGTGCTGAACTTGGTGCTGTAACGGATGGCTCATTGCCCTGGTCATCATCCGAACCACCGGCCGCCTGATCCTCTCCCAGCATCTCTCTGGTGGGGGTCGTTCTGCTCCTGGTACCCGCAGTCTTTCCCCAAGTCTCCATTCAAGATTACTTCTAGCTGGTGGTTTGAATGTTCCAGGAAGTTGGAAGCATCCCACCGCTGCCAGCCAATGTAATGGATCCCACGGCTACCCCAACTGGGTAGCTCTGCCAAACGGGTCCTGCTTCCTCCCTGCCGACTGCAGCTATGTAGCTGGCAAGTGACCACAGTCTGTAGCCAATCCTGATGCCCGACAGCACCAGTAGTCAGGGTCCGACCCTGTGGCAGACTCCAGCTACCCAGACTAGGTAGCTCTGCCAGAGGGTCCTTCATCTGCCTGTAACAGGCTGCTATGTAGCCCAGGAAAGTGATTTTAGCTGGAGTACACCTTAATAACTAGACAGACTAGCATTCAGGTGAAACAAAAACTGATTTTATTGAAAACACACACTCTTTTTATACATACAGCTCATCTTGATAAGACCATGGACACTCCCACAATTTTCCTGCCATTCCGGCCACTCCAGATGGACCGGCACCTTCATAGCATCCACAGTCTCACAAAATCCAGAACACATGGATGGCGGTTTCGGGGGGTGATCCCAGTGGAGCGGCAGCACTTTCAGTGTGTCATTTTAAAGCTCTCGGTCCCCAGATGCCACAGTTAAAAAATCACCATGATTTGTTACTAGGGACTGGAGTTACAGTCAATTGAAGTTATCGGGTTAGGGGTGTCCACAACCCCCGGTTCTCCAATAATTTCCCCAGCTCTTGTCCTCCATAGTGGCTACCAATCACCAAAAGAGAGGAGCTCTGGGGCAAAGGACTGCTGGAGCGACCAGGGGTAAAGTTACCGGGTGTCCTACTGTCCTGTGCCGACCGGGAGTTCCAGGAGCCCGGCAAGCCTGAGAAGAAGTAGGCGGGTGTCTGTTGTGAGGCGGCCGACCGTGAGTTCCAGGAGCCCGGCCAGCCTAGGAGGGTGTTCCTGGTCATAGACCAGCTCTTCTCTTAAGTTTTAAAGCACAAAAACAAGCCAACAAAAGCAAACAAAAAGCTGCCAGAGATAGTGGTTGCTCTGAGGAGCCCAAACCCACTGAGAAACAACAGGGGTGAGGTTGTAGGGGGGTAGGGGTTTAACTCTTGCAGCTCTGTATCTGTGACAAGTACTAATTTATCTATTTTACTGATTGGACTCCATCACTATTGCTTTTTTCTTCCTTTTAAGGACATTACCGCAGATAATTTCTGGACTATATACAGTATATCCTATTTTTTTGGTGCACTTATTTTACACATTTGTTTGTTTATTGTTTGTTTTGAAATCTTTTCCCCTTGGGTTTATATTACTCTGGGAGGACTGTGTTTACCTTACTTGATAGATGCGTTCTGCTGCATACTGTGGTATGTACAAGCCTTGTTTGACTACTGTAAAGGATTACTGAACTGGATATAATATGATTGAGTCTTTAACTTTCATGTTGGATTCAAGTTTATTCAGCCATTTGAACATGATCACGATATCCGAAGTCCTGATGTTAGTGTGCATCGGGGTTTGCTTCCGCGCAAACAATTTACTTTCAACTTGTAATACAAGTGCTATCCAGCACGCGTTAAAAGATTACTTTGAGCAGTATTCGCATGTAAGAGGAAAATGTTTTTTAGTGCGCCACTTGTAATCTGTCCCATAATCTGTATACAGTATATGCATTTCAAAGCATCTTATAAGGGAGGTTACACTCAATTATAATACATTAGTCTACTCAATATGGGCTAGATTAAGAGTGGATCGCTACTAGAAGTTGAAAGTAAAAACAAATTCGCTCACATGTTAACCCGACATGCACAAGAAGCCAAAGTTAGAATATTGCGTCTGTGTTAACATCCTCCCCCATAGACTTCAAATGAGCTAGAAAAGCAGGGGGAAAACTAACACCTATATTTGCCTGCTAACTTGAATCGCCATAACCCTCCTACTCTAACAACCCCTAAACCTTTAAATAGCCTACCGCAAAGTACCTCACTACACTACTAATCCCTAAACCACTATACCCCTACATTGCAAAGTACTTCACTACACTACTAATTCCTAAACCTTTACATAGCCTACCGCAAAGTACCTCACTACACTACTAATTCCTAAACCTTTACATAGCCTACCACAAAGTACCTCACTACACTACTAATCCTTAAACCTTTACATAGCCTACCGCAAAGTACCTCACTACACTACTAATCCTTAAACCTTTACATAGCCTACCGCAAAGTACCTCACTACACTACTAACCCCTAAACCTTTACATAGCCTACCGCAAAGTACCTCACTACACTACTAATTCCTAAACCTTTACATAGCCTACCGCAAAGTACCTCACTACACTACTAATTCCTAAACCTTTACATAGCCTACCACAATGTACCTCACTACACTACTAATCCCTAAACCTTTACGTAGCCTACTGCAAAGTACCTCACTACACTACTAAACCCTAAACCTTTACATAGCCTACCGCAAAGTACCTCACTACACTACTAATTCCTAAACCTTTACATAGCCTACCGCAAAGTACCTCACTACACTAATTCCTAAACCTTTACATAGCCTACCGCAAAGTACCTCACTACACTACTAATTCTTAAACCTTTACATAGCCTACCGCAAAGTACCTCACTACACTAATTCCTAAACCTTTACATAGCCTACCGCAAAGTACCTCACTACACAACTAACCCCTAAACCTTTACATAGCCTACCGCAAAGTACCTCACTACACTACTATCCCCTAAACCTTTACATAGCCTCCCGCAAAGTACCTCACTATACTACTAACCCCTAAACCACGATACCCCTACATTGCAAAGTACCTGCTACACTATTAACTCCTAAACTGCCATACACCCACATCAAAAAGTACCCCTCTACACTATTAACTCCTAAACTGCCACACCCCATCGCAAAGTACCCCTCTACACTATTAACTCCTATATCACCACAACCCCATTGCAAAGTACCCCTAACCTAACACCCCCTAAGTTACCAAAAAAACAAAACCTAATATTACAGGAAAAAAACTAAACTTAAGATTACTTAAAAAAGCAAAACCTAACATTACAGAAAAAAACAAAACTTAAGATTACATAAAAAAGCAAAACCTAACATTACATTAAAAAATATAAATAAAACTACCATTACAAAAAATAAAAAATCTACCGTTACAGAAAATAAAAAAATTTACCTTTTCAGAAAAGAAAAAATCTACCTTTACAGAAAAAAAAACAAATTACCAAAAATAATAACTGGCCCACATTGCAAAGTACCCGCAACAGTATTAAACCCTAAACCGTCACAACCCCATATCATAAAGTACCCCTCTACACTATTGTCTGTCATGAACCTCGGCCACCCAGCTTCGCAGGAAGCGGACAGCAATATGCTGCCAGCAGCTTACATTGCACAGTTTGCTGATTGTGCAATGCCGCCCCCTGCTTGTGTGCGCAAGAGGGGGCTGTCAATCATCCATATCTGATCGGTTTGAGATGATTTCAATTCACCTCCTAAAGTGTCACAGAGAGGTTCTAAAGACCGCTGCTAATTAGCTAGCGTTTCAGGATTACTCTGAGTGAGCCTGAAACGCTGGGCACCAAGGTGCTATTGCCGCTTGGTAACTGTAGCCCATAAAGTTAATTTTCTTGATATTATTAACCCTTTAGTTAAAACTATTTATTAAAGTATTAACATTATGGTCAAAATTTTGATTTAAAATAGCATTAGACAGAGTTCTTCAAAGTTTGCTAAATAATTTACATTTGTATTTTTTTAATTTGGTCCCAATGGTATGGCCTCATATTTTATTCATGGTCCTGAATACGATTAACTTGCCTCACTTCTCCTGTTAGTATTTGGCACCATCCCTCGCTGACCTATATATAGCACAAATAGGTAACACAGAGGGATGCACAGTGTCACAAATAGGTCTTAAATTTAACAGAAAGGAGGGTGAAATTCTGCTGTTTCTCACATTATAAAAATATGAAACAAAAGTCTCTGCCTACCATGCAGGGATGAGTTCAATTAACCAGAACTGATGGATTTCCCTAATTGTTATATGCTGACCGCTCTCCTAAGATTGTCTTTATTGAAAGAACAACAGATGTGAGAAATCATCGCCTGCTGAACAGGAACTGTGCACAACTCGCCATTTACCATCGCAGGGGCCCCAGCTGCTCGGGAGAGTAAATACAGAAGATAGTGACCCTTTAAAAAATCATTTAATAATGAAGCAGCACATATTGGAATAATAAAGAAACCATGTTACAGATCCTAGAGGCTTATTTTGTTAAAACACTAATTTCCATAAACGCAAAATAATAGCACGTGCAGGAAAGAAGCATCAGTTGTTTGAAGTGGAGGAAATGCCAGGGACATGAATTGCGTAATTGCCAGTTTTATTTAAAGCTTTAATTTCCCCTGAACAAATTCATTCATTTACAAGCCAGAGGATTTATTTAGTCAATTTTATACTCAGAATAAAGCAGAAGAGGCTAATGGGTCATTTGGCTACACTATGTTTTCTGGAATGTATTGAGACTGAGAAATTAAACCCTGGATACCAGAGCGAAGAATCATTATGTGTTTGTAACTGAAAGCTGAAATATAAACATTATCACTGTGCGTATTCTGCGCAGGTTTCTGCTACAGCATAGACTCGATTATCTAAAGATCTCTGGGCTTCGGAGATACTCTATGAGATCTCAACATTAAATGAAGATCATGTTGGAATTATATAAAGGCATTTTTTACCATAAGAGTGTGCGCCACAAACGAGTGTTCCCTGCATTTTAGTATGTGACAGAGATGCATATAATATAATGGGGATCACAAAAAAAGTGTAATTAAACATAAAATACTAAAATATTGAAATTAAAAGATGCTGTTAAAAGTTATATTTTGAAAAGCATTAAAAATTGTATCATTGTTCTGCCAAAATCATATTTTATGTGAAAATAAAAATCATTTTCAAATGGTAGGAAAAAATAATATTTATTTGACACAGTATAAAAACTACCATTCACATAGAAAAAAATACTGTGAAATCCAAAGCTTATTTCCTTATTGCAATGAGTTTCCCATCTGTGCTAGAGGCTGAACAGGGGCGTTAAATGGGTTTAGCTGAAAGTGCCCTGACAAGTGTCAGAGGAAATCTTTAAACATTCACCCCCCCACCCCCCCAACCTGTATAATCACTCCTCAGTCACATATACTAGAATGGTGGTCTTCTGTAGGGTAACTGAAGGATGTCTCACCTTGGTGACCAGTACTATATTGTCTCTTGCCCTGTTCCACCATCTTCCTTCACAGCAGCTTCTCCTAGTTCATGAGCACCAGGGTTAAATGGACATGAAATCCCTTCATGATTCAGATAGAGAATACAATTGTTTTTGAGTTTCCAATTTACTTCTATTATTAATTTTTATTCTTTGTTGAAGGGATATCTAGATAGGTAGCGTACACATGTCTGGATCACTACATGGCAGGAAATAGTGCTGCCATCTAGTGCTCTTGCTAATGAATAACATTGTTACAAAACTGCTTCCATCTAGTGCTCTTGCTAATGAATAACATTGTTATAAAACTGCTGCCATCTAGTGCCCCTGCTAATGTATAACATTGTTACAAAACTGCTGCCATCTAGTGCTCTTGCTAATGTATAACATTGTTATAAAACTGCTGCCATCTAGTGCTCCTGCTAATGTAAAACATTGTTATAAAACTGCTGCCATCTAGTGCCCCTGCTAATGTATAACATTGTTACAAAACTGCTGCCATCTAGTGCTCTTGCTAATGTATAACATGATTATAAAACTGCTGCCATCTAGTGCTCTTGCTAATGTATAACATTGTTATAAAACTGCTGCCATCTAGTGCTCTTGCTAATGTATAACATTGTTATAAAACTGCTGCCATCTAGTGCTCTTGCTAATGTATAACATTATTATAAAACTGCTGCCATCTAGTGCTCTTGCTAATGTATAACATTGTTATAAAACTGCTGCTATATAGTGCTCTTGCTAATGTATAACATTGTTATAAAACTGCTACCATCTAGTGCTCTTGCCAATGTATAACATTATTATAAAACTGCTGCCATCGAGTGCTCTTGCTAATGTATAACATCATTATAAAACTGCTGCCATTTAGTGCTCCTGCTAATGTATAACATTATTATAAAACTGCTACCATCTAGTGCCCCTGCTAATGTATAACATTGTTATAAAACTGCTGCCATCTAGTGCTCCTGCTAATGTATAACATTGTTATAAAACTGCTGCCATCTAGTGCCCCTGCTAATGTATAACATTGTTACAAAACTGCTGCCATCTAGTGCTCTTGCTAATGTATAACATGATTATAAAACTGCTGCCATCTAGTGCTCTTGCTAATGTATAACATTGTTATAAAACTGCTGCCATCTAGTGCTCTTGCTAATGTATAACATTATTATAAAACTGCTGCCATCTAGTGCTCTTGCTAATGTATAACATTGTTATAAAACTGCTGCTATATAGTGCTCTTGCTAATGTATAACATTGTTATAAAACTGCTACCATCTAGTGCTCTTGCCAATGTATAACATTGTTATAAAACTGCTGCCATCTAGTGCTATTGCTAATGTATAACATTGTTATAAAACTGCTGCCATCTAGTGCTTCTGCTAATGTATAACATTATTATAAAACGGCTGCCATCTAGTGCTCTTGCTAATGTATAACATTGTTATAAAACTGCTGCCATCTAGTGCTCCTGCTAATGTATAACATTGTTATAAAACTGCTGCCATCTAGTGCTCTTGCTAATGTATAACATTGTTATAAAACTGCTACCATCTACTGCTCCTGCTAATGTATAACATTGTTATAAAACTGCTGCCATTTGGTGCTCTTGCTAATGTATAACATTGTTATAAAACTGCTGCCATCTAGTGCTCCTGCTAATGTATAACAATATTATAAAACTGCTGCCATCTAGTGCTCTTGCTAATGTTTAACATTGTTATAAAACTGCTGCCTTATCGTGCTCCTGCTAATGTATAACATTGTTATAAAACTGCTGCCATCTAGTGCTCCTGCTAATGTATAGTATTATTATAAAACTGCTGCCATCAAGTGCTCTTACTAATGTATAACATTATTATAAAACTGCTGCCATCTAGTGCTCCTGCTAATTTATAACATTGTTATAAAACTGCTGCCATCTAGTGCTCTTGCTAATGTATAACATTGTTATAAAACTGCTGCCATCTAGTGCTCTTGCTAATGTATAATATTGTTATAAAACTGCTGCCATCTAGTGCCCCTGCTAATGTATAACATTGTTACAAAACTGCTGCCATCTAGTGCTCTTGCTAATGTATAACATTGTTATAAAACTGCTGCCATCTAGTGCTCTTGCTAATGTATAACATTATTATAAAACTGCTGCCATCTAGTGTTCCTGCTAATGTATAACATTATTATAAAACTGCTGCCATCTAGTGTTCTTGCTAATGTATAACATTGTTATAAAACTGCTGCCATCTAGTGCTCTTGCTAATGTATAACATTATTATAAACCTGCTGCCATCTAGTGCTCCTGCTAATGTATAACATGATTATAAAACTGCTGCCATCTAGTGCCCCTGCTAATGTATAACATTGTTATAAAACTGCTGCCATCTAGTGTTCTTGCTAATGTATAACATTATTATAAAACTGCTGCCATCTAGTGCTCTTGCTAATGTATAACATTATTATATAACTGCTGCCATCTAGTGCTCTTGCTCATGTATAACATTATTATAAAACTGCTGCCATCTAGTGCTCTTGCTCATGTATAACATTATTATAAAACTGCTGCCATCGAGTGCTCTTGCTAATGTATAACATTGTTATAAAACTGCTGCCATCTAGTGCTCTTGCTAATGTATAACATGATTATAAAACTGCTGCCATCTAGTGCTCCTGCTAATGTATAACATTGTTATAAAACTGCTGCCATCTAGTGCTCCTGCTAATTTATAACATTATTATAAAACTGCTACCATCTAGTGCTCTTGCTCATGTATAACATTGTTATAAAACTGCTGCCATCTAGTGCTCTTGCCAATGTATAACATTGTTATAAAACTGCTGCCATCTAGTGCTCCTGCTAATGTATAACATTATTATAAAACTGCTGCCATCTAGTGCTCTTGCTAATGTATAACATTGTTTCAAAACTGCTGCCATCTAGTGCCCCTGCTAATGTATAACATTATTATAAAACTGCTGCCATCTAGTGTCCCTGCTAATGTATAACATTATTATAAAGCTGCTGCCATCTAGTGCCCCTGCTAATGTATACCATTGTTATAAAACTGCTGCCATCTAGTGCCCCTGCTAATGTATACCATTGTTATAAAACTGCTGCCATCTAGTGCCCCTGCTAATGTATAACATTATTATAAATCTGCTGCCATCTAGTGCCCCTGCTAATGTATAACATTGTTATAAAAATGCTGCCATATAGTACTGCAGACACGTGCACGCTCCTGAATTTACCTTCCTGAAAGGTAACGTTTTTTAAAATTGTATCATGAAATAAAAAATTGGGTTCAGTATCCCTTTAACAATGTTATCCCTATTAACAAAAATATATAAAACTAGTCCTAAAGTCCGTGTACACGGGCCAAAATCCCCATCCGCTTGGATCCCCTCTCCTTCCCTCCTTCCCTACCCTGACCCTCTCAACTTTATTTTTTCTGTAGTGCAGCGTTCCCACATGCTCGCGCCCCCCTCTCTGCTGTCTGATCCTCATTTACTAATCTTTCGTTATGGCCAGGTATGTTTGTCTCACACTGCAGTCTCTACTGCGCATGACTGCATCGGACAAACATAACTGGCCTTTTATAATATAGGATATATTGGCAATGTCATATAGAGGCACCGACATGGGACAATATTGTCTGTACAAAAGTTAAGAAAGCCAAAAGCAACACACACCGATCACGTGACGGTGCTAGATGATTCAGGGAAGTTCCTCAAACACACAAGCGCCTTCAGGAGCTGTGCCAATCAGCTTGGACAAAAGGAGGGTGTGGATACAACCAGGATTCACCGGGTGTGTGTCAGTTGAACACTACGATACCCTCAACGATTTGGATATTAACCTTCACAAGAGCAAGGGTGGATTAAAATATATAAAAATCTTTACTAAAAACAAGATAAACAGCAAAGCATTTCTCGGCTGATTCCTGCCGTTTCATCAGGCTGTAACTACCACAATTAACCTTGCTCCTCATATAGAACCCTCTAACCAATCATATACAAATGTTTTATACACAACCACAAAGGATATAAACAATTTAAAAAGATACAAACTGAATCAAAACATACCGCATCAGAATGTAAAATAGTACAAAATGGCTAATAACATTAATGTATAGTTATACATAAAACATGTCAAAACAACTCTTAAATGCAAAAAGTGGACATGATTTATTTAACACATTTAGCAAAGAAAAAGTCATGATCCACAATAGATAAGAAAAACAAACAAAAAACAAAAAATACTGTGCTCTTTGTGAAAGGAATAGTGAATAATCAAATAGTGATAAAAAATAAAAAAATTAAAAATGAATGTAAAAATGTAATGTGATGACACGGAGATATATAACGGAGATATATAGCAAGCACGGAAAAAAATGGTTATCTGTGTGCAAGAGAAATATCACAGCAAAAAGTCACAAATGGCAAAATGTCATAGTACCGTATCCTGTGATATGTTGGTGTGGTTAGAATAATATCCAAAAGCTGATTTGATTTCCAGGGATGTCCCAAATCAATTAATGGTGTCCTTGTAGTATGGTAAAAAACTGTAATGATCCCATGGTGGTGGAATCCAGAAGATGGCAGAATTCAGGTAAGATTTCTACTTTCATGCCATGCCTGGAATAGGTGAGGATAAGCTGGGAGCTACTGTTGGATGATGGAAACTTCTGTTTTAGAGGATATTTATATGAGAATAGCTGCAAAAAAACACAGCGCATCCCATCTGAGAGTAAAAGTATTTAATGCACGCACATGTTGCGCACCTTAAAATGAACACTTACAGGAAAAAGATAAAAACAAGCAATGTATAAAAGCTCTGTGTGTATGAGCGTCCTAGGAGAGCCAGGAAAAGATGGAGGGTTTACCCAAGCCTCGTCCGTGGTATGCGCTGTACCCATGGGCTGAAAGGGAAGACCTGGTTCATCGAGGGACGTCAGAGCGTTGAATAACCTCAACACGTTTCGTCCGGTAACGTCCAGACTTTGTCAAGAGGGATTTTAGTAACCTGGATACCTGGTGGTCAAATGTCAATCAGAGTCTGCATATGATACACAATATAATTGCAATAGAACAACAACACACATATATATAATCTAGAAATACAAAGAATAAAAATGGTTAGTAGGTGTATATGTACATGAACAAAAATATTTTATGACTTTAAAAAGATCACAATGTAAGTCCTATATGTTTGTGAACCGTAGGACAGATATCTGTCATTCATTTTTTGTTGCCGCACAGGGGGTTTTCATAAATAAAAAAAAAAAAGTTTTACTGTGGTAGTGCATAATCACTACAAGGATGGAAAATGGATAAATAAACTATTATAAAGATGAAATGGAATAGTAACTGAGAATGTTATAGAGACATACGGAATGAGCTAGAACTGTATATATAGCAGTCACTATGGATAAGGTTAGACTATTCACATAAAAGCATTTAAGTCCAGATCTATATTAAGACCCTTTGGAGCCAGTGTTTCCAATTCATGGATCCAAAAGGTCTCTCTTTGGCGAAGAATTCTTACTCTATTAGAAAATGTATTGGGTGGTATACTTTCCAGAATTTTCACTTTTAAGCTATCAGGATTGTAATTGTGTTTTATTTTAAAGTGGTAGAGCACACTATGTGTATCTTATCCATAGTGACTGCTATATATACAGTTCTAGCTCATTCTATATGTCTCTATAATATTCTCAGTTACTATTCCATTTCATCTTTATTATAGTTTATTTGGCCATTTCCCATCCTTGTAGCGATTATGCACTACCACAGTAACACTTTTTTATTTTATTTATGAAAACCCCCTGTGAGGCAACAACAAATGAATGACAGATATCTGTCTTATGGTTCACAAACATATAGGACTTACATTGTGATCATTTTAAAGTCATAATATATTTTTGTTCATGTACATATACACCTACTAACCATTTTTATTCTTTGTATTTCTAGATTATATATATGTGTGTTGTTGTTCTATTGCAATTATATTGTGCATCATATGCAGACTCTTATTGACATTTGACATTACCTATCACGTATCCACATCTGTGAACTGTCATAAACTCTTGACCAATCAGAGCTACGTACAGCCTATTTTAGTAACCTGGATACCACCAGTTTACATATCCCTCTTGACAAAGTCCGGACATTACCGGACGAAACGCGTTGAGGTCATTCAACGCTCTGAAGTCACTGACGTCCCTCGACGAACCAGGTCTTCCCTTTCAGGCCATGGGTACAGCGCATACCACGGACGAGGCTTGGGTAAACCCTCCATATTTTCCTGGCTCTCCTAGGACACTCATACACACAGAGCTTTTATACATTGCTTGTTTTTATCTTTTTCCTGTAAGTGTTAATTTTAAGGTGTGCAATATGTTTCTTGTCTTTGCAGCTATCCACAATAGATAACAATGTTAAATGTAGATAACATGGCAATAGAAGCATGAGTAACAAGACTCATACTCATATAAAAAACAATATAATAAGCCACTGTGTATAAGCGGCACACACACGCCAGAACTGCAATTCCAAAGGATACAATATAATCATTGCTTGACGGATAAAGCAACCCCATAATATAGTGATACAAAAATGTTATAGTAAATAGTGAGGATATGTGTCAGTACTTCGAACAGGCAGACTAATACAACAGCAAACCCGAGTGCAGGATATAATAGCAATGGGTATCCCAGTATGCTCAAAAAAGTGCAGACTAGTATAGTTGTGTATGGTTATATCATACCACCTATCGACAATCCATATGACCCCATGTAATATAATATCACTATAGACTAAAATGATTAGTCACCTAAGCTATATATACTGAGGAGTACCCATGTATCGCAATATAATAAAACATTGGAAAATGAGATGAGTACCATCATACAATCTTGTGTTGTGTAAAGATGTAAAAATGTAAATACATCGATGAAAATGCATAGATAGATACTACGGATCAAAATATAAATTTCATGACTTCACAGATATCAGTGGAAAGTCGCCAGATCCACATTCATATTGAGACCAAAAGGGTGTAAACTTCTCAATTTGTGGATCCAGTAGGTCTCCCTTTGTCTGAGTCTGAAAAATCTATTGTAAAGATGAGATTTCGGGATATGCTCAATTGGAGAGATGGAGAAGCATTTAGTATCCCCATTATGTTTGGAGTTACAGTTAACATAATGGGGATACTAAATGTATTTAAATCTTTACATCTTTACATCTTTACACAACACAAGATTGTATGATGGTACTCGTCTCATTTCCAATGTTTTATTATATTGCGATACATTGGTACTCCTCAGTATATATAGCTTAGGTGACTAATCATTTTAGTCTATAGTGATATTATATTACATTGGGTCACATGGATTGTCGATAGGTGGTATGATATAACCATACACAACTATACTAGTCTGCACATTTTCGAGCATACTGGGATACCCATTGCTATTATATCCTGCTGTTGTATTAGTCTGCCTGTTCGAAGTACTGACACATATCCTCACTATTTACTATAACATTTTTGTATCACTATATTATTGGGTTGCTATATCCCTCAAGCAATGATTATATTGTATCCTTTGGAATTGCAGTTCTGGCGTGTGTGCCGCTTATACACAGTGGCTTATTATATTGTTTTTTAAATGAGTATCAGTCTTATTACTTGTGCTTCTATTGCCATGTTATCTACATTTAACATTGTTATCTATTGTGGATAGCTGCAAAGACAAGAAACATATTGCACACTTTCTAATATTTATCTTAACTTGTATGTTCTATCACAATAATTAAAGTTTTGGGATTTTATGTCCCTTTAATGAAAATGTCATCACTTCTCATGTGTATTCTTTATAAACTTTCTCTCATCTAACCATCTTCTTGATCCTTTGCCATCTGGCTTTGGCCCCCAACACTCTACTGAAACTGCCAACTGACCTGCTTACTGCCAAGTCTAAAGTTCCCTACTCCATGCTATAATCTATTTAGACCTTTCTACAACCTTTGATACTGCTGACCAACCACGGCTGCTCCAAACCCTTCAATCCATGGGTATTGGTGACACAGCTCTATTGTGACTTTCTTCTTAACTTTCCAACCATCAGTTTATCCTTCTCTGGCTCTTCTTCCTCCCCTCTAACCCTTTCAAGGCCGAGTTCTAGTTCACCTTCTATTTGAATCTACACATCATATCTAGGTTCTTTGATCAAGTGGGTTTTAGTATCATCTCTATGCTGATGACCCACAAATCTACCTCTCTACACCAGACATTTCCTCTTCAGTATTTAGATTCTCCTTTAAAAATAATGAAACACATATGTTACCATTTCCCGAAAATCCACTTAAGGGGGGTGAAAAGGGGGGGGGGATATTAGAAAAGTAAAAATTATAATTTTAAATCTTCATTATAAATTAAGTTTACATGCAAAATTTCTTTCTCCTAAACTTAAGAAGTTCTCAAGATATGAATATCACAAAAAAAATTGTAGTCTTTTTTCACATCTGACAGTTGAGTCATAGGGGCATATTTATCAAGGTCTGGTGGACCTGATCCGACACTGCGGATCAGGTCCGCTAGACCTCGCTGAATACGGCGAGCAATACGCTCGCCGTATTCAGCATTGCACCAGCAGCTCACAAGAGCTGCTGGTGCAACGCCGCCCCCTGCAGACTCGCGGCCAATCGGCCGCCAGCAGGGGGTGTCAATCAACCCGTATGGAGCTTGATACATATTCCCCATAATATATAATTACAATTTAATATTAAAGTAATTGTAAACAGAATAAGAAAATATTTTTGATGTGCTGTACGGATGCCCCACCCACAACTGCCAGATGGATGCCCCGCCCACAACTTAGCTAGTTGGTGCCTATATACGAGAAACACAGAGAATTAATGAAAACTCCAAAAGGGCACATGGTGTTGCGAGTGGTCATGGTTTTCGCTATTTTTTACAAATCACAAAATCTGCATAAGCGAAGCCGCGGGCAACAGCTAGTATATATATATATATATATATATATATATATATATATATATATATATATATATATATATATATATACAACCCAATATTTTGATCTAGGCTAACCCGATATGCGTAAAAAGCTGAATATTGTGTGTAATAGCGTGTCAGTGATTTTTAACCTTTTTTTTTGCCGTGGCACACTTTTTTACATTAAAAAATCCTGTGGCACACCACCATCCCAAAATTTAAAAAAAATCACACATTGTAGCCTAATACAGCATATATATATATATATATATACACACACATACACACAAACACACACATACTGTATGTATTGTGCTGTTATGCCATGCCTCCTACAAACTACCCCTGCACTGGGAGTAAAAAACAAGCAAAGTTTAAAAAATATGTCACACTGTTGTCAGCCTGCCATGGCACACCTGAGGATCTCGCACGGCACACTGGTTGAAAAACACTGGCGTAAGTCAATAGAGCAAAAAAAGTAAAAAAATAAACCCTACTTGCGTGCAAACCTGATAGCATATTCTCATGTGCGCTAACCCGACATGAAAATATTGCTGTGGAGAAAACTTTACACTACAATTAAAGAAACAGTAAAGTAAAAATTAAACTTACATGGATTGTATAGTGTGTGACATTGTAAATAACTTTTCAATTTACTTCTAATTATTTTGTTTAGTTTTCTTTGTTTCCTTATGTTTTTTTAAGGGTTTATTGGGTGGGTTTTATTTTTAGCTTAGGGTTTGGGCAATGTAAAAAATGACATGCCCTATCTGAATCACAAAAGTTTAATTTGGACTCTACTGTCCCTTTAAACTTTTATGATCTTTTATTATCAAATTGTGCACAATCTTTTTACAAATTTCCTGAGGCACCAACTCCTACTGAGCATGTGCAAGAGTTCACATTGTATATGTATATGAGTCTGTGATTGGCTGATGGCTGTCACATGATAAAGTTATATGCACACTGTCTGAGGCACCAGTTCCTACTGAGCATGTGCAAAAATTCACAATGTAGACGTATAATAGTCTGTGAAAGATGATTTTGGGGTCCGGCAGTTCTATTGCATAGTCTTTTTAATGTTTATTTGTTGATCATGTAATTGTACTCTGTTTAATAGTCTTTTAATTAATGTCCTTTATCCTATAATACCATTATTATTTGTTAGAGAAAGTCTTTGGATAAGGAAACTGATGTTGACGGGGTCCATCTGTAATTTATCCCTGGATCCTGTTTTGTGCCACCAACACAGTCTGTTTGCACCACGTAGGTTTGTTTTGTTGTGTATAAACCAATGTTCCTCCTTCCAGGGGAGATAAAGAAGCTATAAAGAATCACCTGGCATTAGGAACTGGCTATGGGGGAGCAGCTACCCTCCCTGTTAGCTTTAAATTATTTATTGTGCACTAAATTTCATCACAAGGAGGGTAACGCTCGTGCCTTCACATTAATGAATCAAATATCCACACATCCCCTGCCTCACCACATGCCATTTTGGGGTCTCATCTATACTACACTCATTCTGCCCCCTGTAATTCCTTCCACTTCAGTCAGCAATTTGCTGAAAAAGCTATTGTGAGAGTCTGACTTGGTTAAAAACCCTGCAGTCTCCAGCAGACACTTGTAAGGCATGAAAGAGCAGTCACAAGAGAACAGAATATACCCTGCTGTGCCCTATACATGCTCCGCTTCCTTTTGTTTTGCCTTCATGAAGCTTCAGGCCACAGTCAATACTGCAACCACCAGGGAAGGAGAAGATGTAAAAGCACAATTCATTCTTCTCAAAGCCTGACCTCCGCATTCACTCTGGTCCCTTTATTATCTCTGCATTTTGCTCAACCTTTTTATATATATTTTGTTGCCTTTAAAGTGTTCAGTTTCCTGGGTTACTCCAGCCGCCTGTCTCCAGCTCTCATGCTGAGATATTTAGTCTTTTTAGAATTATTTTTTTATTTCTGGGGCTTCATATTAGGAAATGTCACTGCTTTGAATCTGCTTTGGGATTTCCTTTTTTATTATCGTGCTGCCTGTGTGCAATTATGTGATAAAAGCAAAGGGAAAGTGAGCTGTGAAGTGGAAGAGATTCAGCTGACGTTATTAGGTGCAACTAAGGCGAAGCAACAATTATTTATTTATTTCCTTGTATTTTAGCTCTAATAGTGGGTATTTGCTGGCAGAATCCACCTGGCACAGGTTACACTGGTTCAAGTGAGTCTGTTTGTTTTTAAGTATTTTCTCACAGTAATTTTTTAAAAGTAGTTGACAACTTTTGAAAAAAATTCCCAGGAACACTCATTGTAATGAGATAAGAAACCCATGTTTTTTATTCATGATTCAGATAGAGCAGCAACTTTCTCATTTACTTCTATTATCAATTTTTCTTTTGTTGTCTTGGTATCTTTTTTTTTTTTAAAACATGAAGGTAAGCTTAGGAGCCGGCCCATTTTTGGTTCAGCACCTGGTTAGAGCTTGCTGATTGGTGGCTAAATGTAGTGCTACCCAGTGTGCTGAACCAAAAATGGACCAGCTTCTAAGCAGGTAACCGAAATTGAAAAATATACTAATGAGTAAAGATGTGCACTGGCCAATAATTAAATTTTCTTCCAAGATTTGGTTTGACTGAATTTCATCTGTTTAAGCTGAATATTGGATTTAAATTTGTTACTGTTATTTCTTATGGGAACAGCAAATATATGCAACTGATTTTAACACAAATCTTACATTACAGAATTGGAACAATTAAAAGAACCTCTCTTTCACTGCTAACAGAACATACAACTCGCTAATTGAATTTGAGTCAATGACCAGCTCCCAGAGGCACACAAATGCATGTTCCAATAGTCCTAAACAAAGTAATTGAAAATGTCTGAGGTTCCTCTAGTCTCCCACCTCCCTATGCTAGATTAAGGCTTCAATAGAAAAGTTTGTATAACTAAAATCCAATATTTAGTGCCTGACTGTCCATAACATCAATCATTAGTAATACTATGGCAGGGTTGACAGGAGAGGATGGACACATGAATGGTCATACCCCCTATACATCATTACAAACATCAAAATTCAGTGTGCGGCTGGTGATCGCATGACGAGGCTCTCTCTGTAGAAGATGGATGAAGACCGCCACCACTGCTGCCACCGGGATGAAGATAAGAATATGGACCACCGCCTGGATGAAGGAGTGCAGTCACCTGGATTCATCATTAGTGAATACCATCTTGGCATTTAGTGTTAGTTTTTTTTTATTTTTTATATTAGGATTTTTTTTTTTCCTGGGCAGCAAAATAGCTTAGCAATATAGAGCCAAATACCCTTATCAGGGCACTTTTTAGATTAGGTTTTTTTAGATAGTTTTTTTTTATTGGGTGGGGTGAGGGTTGTGGGGGTTAATGTTAAAGGGCTGGTAGTTTTTGTTTTTTTTTCACCACAAGAGCTGGATCGCAATTTGTAGTTTTGTTTTAGAATAGGCTTTTTATTTTGGGGTGGATGATTTTTTTGGGGGGTTAGAATAGGCATAACTCTGTTTTTATTTTTGGTAATTTTTTGTTATTTTTTGTAATGTTAGAGTTTATTTATTTTTTGTAATGTTAGGTGTTTTTTATTTTTTGTAATGTTAGGTGTTTTTTATTTTTGTAATGGTAGGGTTTTTTATTTTTGTAAAGGTAGGGTTTTCTTTTTAATAGTGGGACTTAGATGTTAATGGGTTACTTTGCATTAAGGGACTGGTCGTTTAGGGGTTTATAGTATAGGGGGTTACTTTGCATAGGGGGCCTGGCAATGTAGGGATTAATAATGTAGTGGGTTATTTTGCGTTGGGGGGCTTCCGTTTTAGGGGTTAATAGTGGAGTCGGGACTTTGCAATGTGGGGGCTGGCAGTTCAGCGGCTATTAGGCTAGGGGTCTGATGGCGATTCAGCTTAACGTGCGAGTAGGGTGTTAGTTTTTTTTCCACTTTTCAACATTGACTTCTATGGGGGAATAGGTTAATGCGCGCACAATATTGTAAGTTCGGCTTTTTACGGTCGTCGGGTTAGCCCTGGAGCGATAACTTTTTACTTTCAACTTGTAATACCAGCACAACCCGATGAGTGCAAAAGGTTTTCTTCTAACGCAGTTAGTGCTCTAGTGAAAGCTCTTATTAGCGCTCCACTTGTAATCTAACCGTAAACAAATAATAGCAAATAATTAAACAAATACCTGGTGTGTAAAACTCACAAGATAGGGAGCTTCTAAAGCAAGTAGAATCTGTGTAGTGGTCAGAAAATAAACATAATTGTTAATCAATATAACTAATAACTCATCAATATAATAAATAGCTAGTTATACAATCCGATAAACCAGCACAGACACGTTCAGCACAAAATCTAATGTGCATCAATAAACAAGCCAAGGTCAAACCACAAGCAAATAATATTATACCCAGAAGCACTAAAGAGTCACAAAACAAACAGAATAAAAAACTAGCTAATAAGGGAACATCATATGAAATAGAATATGCAGGAAAGGGAGACGTAACGTAAGTGCCCAGACTTAACTATCTGACTGTCTTTATGCCGGCTAGGGGACATGCTAGCATGTGGGGGTTACAGCTGTAATAGTTTTTGCATTTATATCTGCTTTGTATTGCTTGGATCTATTTTGGTTTAACCGTAAAGGGTTAGGTAGACTAAGGGGTTGTTTTATCTTAATAAAGCGATCATTTTTATTTGGTGCTACAGTGTCCTCATTTGGCAAATGTATATTACTGAACATTCACTTACTCTTCCTTTTTTAAGAGTAATTCATAAATATATCTGTATATACACATAGTGATGTCGCGAACATAAAAATTTGGGTTCACGAACGGTGAACGCAAACTTCCACAAATGTTCGCGAACGGGCGAACCGGGCGAACCGCCATAGACTTCAATAGGCAGGCGAATTTTAAAACCCACAGGGACTCTTTCTGGCCACAATAGTGATGGAAAAGTTGTTTCAAGGGGACTAACACCTGGACTGTGGCATGCCGGAGGGGGATCCATGGCAAAACTCCCATGGAAAATTACATAGTTGATGCAGAGTCTGGTTTTAATCCATAAAGGGCATAAATCACCTAACATTATAAAATATGAGGAAAAAATGGAAAAAAACACACTTTTTCTAACTTTGACCCCCAAAATCTGTTACACATCTACAACCACCAAAAAACAACCATGCTAAATAGTTTCTAAATTTTGTCCTGAGTTTAGAAATACCCAATGTTTACATGTTCTTTGCTTTTTTTGCAAGTTATAGGGAAATAAATACAAGAAGCACTTTGCTATTTCAAAACCACTTTTTTTCAAAATGAGCGCTAGTTACATTGAAACGCTGATATCTGTCAGGAATACCTGAATATCCCTTGACATGTATATATTTTTTTTAGAAGACATCCCAAAGCATTGATCTAGGCCCATTTTGGTATATTTCATGCCACCATTTCACCGTCAAATGCGATCAAATAAAAAATAATTGTTCACTTTTTCACAAACTTTAGGTTTCTCACAGAAATTATTTACAAACAACTTATGCAATGATGGCATAAATGGTTGTAAATGCTTCTCTGGGATCCCCTTTGTTCAGAAATAGCAGACTTATATGGCTTTGGCGTTGCTTTTTGGTAATTAGAAGGCTGCTAAATGCCACTGGGCACCACACGTGTTTTATGCCCAGCAGTGAAGGGGTTAATTATGGAGCATGTAGGGAGCTTGTAGAGTTAATTTTAGCTTAAGTGTAGTGTAGTAGACAACCCAAAGTATTGATCTAGGCCCATTTTGGTATATTTCATGCCACCATTTCACCGCCAAATGCGATCAAATAAAATAAAATTGTTCACTTTTTCAAAAACTTTAGGTTTCTCACAGAATTTATTTACAAACAACTTATGCAATGATGGCATAAATGGTTGTAAATGCTTCTCTGGGATCCCCTTTGTTCAGAAATAGCAGACTTATATGGCTTTGGCGTTGCTTTTTGGTAATTAGAAGGCTGCTAAATGCCACTGCGCGCCACACGTGTTTTATGCCCAGCAGTGAAGGGGTTAATTAGGGAGCATGTAGGGAGCTTGTAGAGTTAATTTTAGCTTAAGTGTAGTGTAGTAGACAACCCAAAGTATTGATCTAGGCCCATTTTGGTATATTAAATGCCACCATTTCACCGCCAAATGAGATCAAATTTAAAAAAAACTTACATTTTTTCGCAATTTTAGGTTTCTCACTGAAATTATTTACAAACAGCTTGTGCAATTATGGCACAAATGGTTGTAAATGCTTCTCTGGGATCCCCTTTGTTCAGAAATAGCAGACATATATGACTTTGGCGTTGCTTTCTGGTAATTAGAAGGCCGCTAAATGCTGCTGCACATCACACATGTATTATGGCTAGCAGTGAAGGGGTTAATTAGGTAGTTTGTAGGGAGCTTGCAGGGTTAATTTTAGCTTTAGTGTAGAGATCAGCCTCCCACCTGACACATCAGACCCCCTGATCCCTCCCAAACAGCTCCCTTCCCTCCCCCACCCCACAATTGTCCCCGCCATCTTAAGTACTGGCAGAAAGTCTGCCAGTACTAAAATAAAAGGTTTATTAATTTTTTTATTTTTTTTAGCATATTTACATATGCTGTGGTGTAGCATCCCCCTTAGCCCCCAACCTCCCTGATCCCCCCCAAAACAGCTCTCTAACCCTCCCCATCTGCCTTATTGGCGGCCATCTTGGGTACTGGCAGCTGTCTGCTATTATTTCACAGTCAAAAAAGTGGTTTTTTTTTAAATGTACACTACTGTTACACCAGATATGAGTGGTGGCACTGGGCAAGTGGGCACAGTATACGCTGTGAGCCTGACACACATGCTGGCAGGCAGGCAAATGCAATTAGATTACACAGGAAAAAAAAAAGCAGACTGATGTTTTAGCCCTAAAAAGGGCTTTTTGGGGTGATCAGATGAGTCCTTCAGGACTGTAGTGGACACTGAATACACTAGCCTAGCTATCGATTTCCCTATTAAATCAGCAGCAGCTACACTTTTCCTCCTCTCACTAAGAATACAGCTTCCGAATTAATCTAAAATGGATGCTGTCCAGGAGGTGGGAGGGTCTGGGAGGGAGGGAGGGTCTGCCGCTGATTGGCTGGAATGTGTCTGCTGACTGTGAGGTACATGGTCAAAGTTTACTCAATGATGACGAATAGGGGGCGGATCGAACATTGCATATGTTCGCCCGCCGCAGCGAACGTGAACAAATTATGTTCGCCCGGAACTATTCGCCGGCTAACTATTCGCGACATCACTATATACACATAGTAAGTACACATAAATATATATGTATATACACATTGTAACACATAAATATATATGTATATACACACAATAACACATAAATATATATGTATATACACATACTAACACATAAATATATATATATATATGTATATTCACATAACACATAAATATATATGTATATACACATACTAACACATAAATATATATGTATATACACATAGTAACACATAAATATATATGTATATACACATACTAACACATAAAAATATATGTATATACACATAGTAACACATAAATATATATGTATATACACATAGTAACACATAAATATATATATATATATATATATATATATATATATATATATATATGTATATACACATTCTAACACATAAATATATATGTATATACACATACTAATACGTAAATATATATGTATATACACATAATAACACATAAATATATATGTATATATACATACTAACATATAAATATATATATGTATATACACATAGTAACACATAAATATATATGTATATACACATAGTAACACATAAATATATATGTATATACACATAATAACACATACATACATATAAACATAGTAACACATACATTTATATGTATATACACATATTAACACATACATATATATATACTGTATATGTATATCAGCATATTAACACATAAATATATATGTATATACACACAGTAACACATAAATATATATTTATATATATATATATATATATATATATATATATATACACACACACATAATAAAACATAAATATATATGTATATACACATAATAAAATATACATATATATGTATATACACATAGTAACACATATATAAATACATATATATATATGTGTGTTTGTGTATATGTATATACACACAGTAACACTTAAAAATATATGTATATACACATATTAACACATAAATATATATTTTTATACACACAGTAACACATAAATATATATATGTATATACACATACTAACACATAAATATATATGTATATACACATAGTAACACATAAATATATATGTATATACACGTAATAACACATAAATATATATGTATATACACATAATAATACATAACTATATCTGTATATACACATAATAACACATAAATATATATGTATATACACATAGTAACACATAAATATATATGTATATACACAAACTAACACATAAATATATATGTATATACACATACTAACACATAAATAGATATGTATATACACATAGTAACACATAAATATATATGTATATACACATACTAACACATAAATATATATGTATATACACATAGTAACACATAAATATATATGTATATACACATACTAACACATAAATATATATGTATATACACATAGTAACACATAAATATATATGTATATACACATAATTACACATAAATATATATGTATATACACATACTAACACATAAATATATATGTATATACACATAGTAACACATAAGTATATATGTATATACACATAGTAACACATAAATATATATGTATATACACATAAATATATATGTATATACACATACTAACACATATATATATATGTATATACACATAGTAACACATAAATATATATCTGTATATACACATAGTAACACATAAATATATATGTATATACACATACTAACACATAAATATATATGTATATACACATAGTAACACATAAGTATATATGTATATACACATAGTAACTCATAAATATATATGTATATACACATACTAACACATATATATATATATGTATACACATAACACAGAAATATATATGTATATACACATATTAACACCTAAATATATATGTATATACACATAGTAACACATAAATATATATGTATATACACATAGTAACACATAAATATATATGTATATACACATAGTAACACATAAATATATATGTATATACACATAGTAACACATACATATATATGTATATACACATAATAACACATAAATATATATGTATATACACATAGTAACACATACATATATATGTATATACACATAATAACACATAAATATATCTTTATATACATATAGTAACACATAAATATATATGTATATAAACATAGTAACACATAAATATATATGTATATACACATACTAACACATAAATATATATGTATATACACATAGTAACACATACATATATATGTATATACATATAATAACACATAAATATATATGTATATACACATAATAACACATAAATATATATGTATATACACACAGTAACACATAAATATATATGTATATACACACAGTAACACATAAATATATATGTATATACACATAGTAACACATAAATATATATGTATATACACATACTAACACATAAATATATATGTATATACATATAGTAACACATAAATATATATGTATATACACATAGTAACACATAAATATATATGTATATACACATAGTAACACATAAATATATATGTATATACACATAGTAACATATAAATATATATGTATATACACATAATAATGCATGAAAAGAGATTCCGACATCCATCAATTATATAAAAGTATTCAGTCTTTATTCATATTCGTTAAAAACAGGAACACAGCAAACAGACGGTCAAGTGAACCTAGGCGCAGCACGCAGGCATACGCGTTTCGGAAGTAAATTCCGTAGTCACAGCCTAAGTGCTAAACCCCCACATCCCAATTTAAAAGCCAAGTGGGTAAATGTGATTGGTAAAAACAAAACAACGCCCTAGTTTTTCTGACCAATAATATAAAGTATGTAATTAAGAAACTGATGTCTATTCTTAAAGGAGTAACATAGTGGCACAAGTATTACACATGTAAATCTAAGATATGAATAAAAGACAAGGAGCTAAATTGACAAAACCCCGGATATATTTAAGGCTAAACATGAAAAAATGAGAGAGAGCGAGTGAGAAACCAGACTATGTGTGTACATACCGATAAAAATTATATATATATATATAAATCAGATACTCTTGCTGCATGTACATATAAACAAAATGATTAGCGAGAGATATATAATTGTTTGTGTACATCCATAACAAAGCAATTATGCATAAGCTAAGGGTAAATGCCCAAAAGAGCTCAAAAAACATTTTGATATTGTCTTTAGCACAAAATCTATTGATATACTCTCATATGATAGTATGTAACAACAGTGCTATGGTGATAGTAAGCAGAATGTATGTTAATAACAACGTAAATAAAAGAAAGATAATAATAAATAAGCACACAGTCTATATGACCTTAGTAGCTAATCATATGTAGAATTCGTATATATCGTTACATAGTTAATATTGTATCAGATATGTAGGTAGACTTAGATATTAAAATCTATGATTGATACATAAGAACATAGTCTGCAATAAGTGTTCTAAATATATCACACTATATTCACTCTCAAAATTATCAAAAATAGATAGATATATCTTGTATAGTGGGACTAAAAGATCGAGGACCGGGCTAGGGTACAAATCTATACAGTAAACATATTATTAGGTTATAGACTATAAGTAGAAGGAGAGTGAACAGAGAATACTCATAAACAAAAGTGGACAGAGAATACTCACTCCCAGTGGTTGATAATATCAAACCTGGAGTTGAGTCCATTTGGCAGCCTAGTATCTAAAGTAAATATCCAGTATGCTTCCCTTCGTGCCAAAATCGTGTCAATGTCCCCACCCCTAGTTGGTCTTATGATCTTCTCTATGGCACACCATGAAAAATGTTTTAGATCATTGTTATGAAAACCTCCAAAGTGCTGAACTATAGGTGTAGTTGCTCTATTTTGTTTAAATGATGATAAGTGTTCACGTATTCTAGTATTAAGATCTCTGGAGGTGAGCCCTACATACTGAATATTACAAAGGGAACATTCGATGAGGTATATGGCATATTCGGTAGTGCAGTTCATACAGGTGTCAATATCATAGGTTCTGTGAGTAACCTTACTACAAAAATTCTTTGTCACTTTCACATGATCGCACGGTTTACATTTTCGTCTGCCACATCTGTACATGCCAGTATGCCTTAACCAAGATCCCCCTGGCTCATCCTTTGGTTTAAGTAGTGTAGGTGCCAGGATATTACCCAAAGTAGGGCTCCTCCTGTAGGAGCATCTGATGCCATTTTTAACAGTGTTAATTAGTTTGTCATCCGCAGAGAGGAGTGGGAAGTGCTTGCGAACAATTTTACAGATGTCATGATACTGTGCACTATGATTGGTAACAAAGGTTACACCTTTGAACCCAGTCCTCTCAGCGGATTTCAAATGCAGAAGATCTTTTCTCTCTATGGCACTGACTGCCTTCTTTGCTCTTCTTACTATAGCCCTTGGGTATTTTCTACTGATCAACCTCTGTTCGAGATCTACAGACTCTTTTTCGAACTGCACAGAACTTGTGCAGTTTCGTCTGAGTCTTGTAAATTCACCTTTTGCGATAGCAAAAGGGACATGTTTCGGATGGCAACTAGTACCTTGAAGTAAAGAATTACCTGATATTGGTTTTCTATATACAGTGGACTCAATCTTACCTTGAGAATTGCTGCTTAATGTTACATCAAGATAATTAATGCTATGTGAACTGTACTCATAAGTGAATTTGAGATTAATGTCATTCATGTGTAGATACTCCAGAAAATCTGGAATAATTTCTTCCTCACCTTTCCAAATAAAAATGAGATCATCTATATATCTCTGATAAAGAGATATATGATCTCTGAAAGGATTACTATCTCCAAAGATGTGGTAAAACTCCCACCATCCTAGAAATAAATTTGCATAGGAGGGGACAAACTTTGCCCCCATGGCTGTACCACACCCTTGGAGATAGTATGTGTCCTCAAACTTGAAAAAATTATGAGTAAGTAAAAATGTGAGTACTTTCAGAATGTAATTCTTAAGTGTGGAGTCATAATCAGTGAAATGATCCAAGGAAAAAGGTAACAGCTTCCACTCCTTTAGAGTGTGGAATGCTCGAGTAGAGGGAGACAACATCGATGGTTAACCATATACAAGAATCTGACCATTCTACATGTTCAAGTGTATTAAGAATGTGCTTAGTGTCTCTTACATGGGAAAGCAATGACAAAAACCATAGGCTGCAGAATATTGTCGATCCACTGGGACAAATTTCCAGAAGGGATTCAACACCACTCACAATGGGGCGGCCTTTGACCTCAGTGAGAGGATTTATGTGTTTTTGGAAGACGGTGGAAACAGGGGAGTCTTTGGGCTTTCAACAAAAAGAAATTCAGCCGTGTTAGTATCGATGCACCCTTGTTCCCAAACCATCATCCAAAAGATTTGTTTTAATTCACGTTTATATTCTGGTGTAGGGTCTCTATTTAAGATTCAAATAGTCTTCTTCATTATGTAGTGTTTAAACCCTCTGCCACATATTGTGTGCAATACCATTACCACTACCATTCCCGCCCTTATCTGATTTTTCTGACAACCAGGTCATTATTGTTTTTTAGAGAAGAAATAGCTTCTTTTTCAGACAAGGACAGATTGGACTTGCGGCTAGATCTGTGAGATATAAGTGCTATAGGTCTTGTTTCTACCCTGCTATGGAAGGTTTCTATAATGTTTCCTCTACTTTGGATGGGGTAAAATCTGGACTTTTTTTTTGATACTAGGTCCCCTACTTCTCAATATCTTGCTCAGTAGTTGAGCTAAGTTGGAGTTGTTGTAAGGAAACAATGTCACATCTTCATGAAAACTAGGTTTATTAAGATACATGTCATAATTCTGTGTGAAATCAGATATGGTTTCATCAGTGTTCCCTGGGGCATCAGAAATTGTTTTTGAAGTGTAATGTTTCTGGTAAGTCTATTACATCTATGATGGTTTGAAATAGATCGAAATCATTTGTAGGAGCAAAGTTTAGACCAAGATTAAGAACTTTGTACTCTACTGCATTTAAAGAAAAAGATGCCAAGTTAACAACATTGCCACTATCTGTACTTCGTCTGTGGTCTTGGTTCCCTCAACTGGTAACCCTTCTCGGTTGTTGGCCAGGATCTAGCCGCAAGTCCAATACTGTCCTTGTCTGAAAAGAAGCTATTTCTTCTCTAAAAAACCAATAATGACCTGGTTGTCAGAAAATCAGCTAAGGGCGAATGGTAGTGGTAATGGATCGCACACAATATGTGGCCAGAGGGTTTAAGACAACTACATAATGCAGAAGACTATTTGATCTTAAATAGAGACCCTACACCAGAATATAAACGTGAATTAAAACATCTTTTGGATGATGGTTTGGAACAAGGGTGCATCGATACTAACACGGCTGAATTTCTTTTTGTTGATAGCCCAAAGACTCCCCTGTTCCACCATCTTCCAAAAACACATAAATCTCTCACTGAGGTCAAAGGCCGCCCCCATTGTGAGTGGTGTTGAATCCCTTCTGGGAAATTTGTCCCAGTGGATCGACCAATATTCTGCAGCCTATGGTTTTGTCATTGCTTTCCCATGTAAGAGACACTAAGCAAATTCTTAATACACTTGAACATGTAGAATGGTCAGATTCTTGTATATGGTTAACCATCGTGTGTCTCCCTCTACTCGAGCATTCACACACTCTAAAGGAGTGGAAGCTGTTACCTTTTTCCTGGATCATTTCACTGATTATGACTCCACACTTAAGTTATTACATTCTGAAAGTACTCACATTTTTTACTTACTCATAATTTTTTCAAGTTTGAGGACACATACTATCTCCAAGGGTGTGGTACAGCCATGGGGGCAAGTTTGCCCCCCTCCTATGCAAATTTATTTCTAGGATGGTGGGAGTTTTACCACATCTTTGGAGATAGTAATCCTTTCAGAGATCATATATCTCTTTATCAGAGATATATAGATGATCTCATTTTTATTTGGACAGGTGAGGAAGAAATTATTCCAGATTTTCTGGAGTATCTACACATGAATGACATTAATCTCAAATTCACTTATGAGTACAGTTCACCATAGCATTAATTATCTTGATGTAACATTAAGCAGCAATTCTCAAGGTAAGATTGAGTCCACTGTATATAGAAACCAATATCAGGTAATTCTTTACTTCAAGGTACTAGTTGCCATCCGAAACCATGTCCCTTTTGCTATCGCAAAAGGTGAATTTACAAGACTCAGACGAAACTGCACAAGTTCTGTGCAGTTCGAAAAGAGTCTGTAGATCTCGAACAGAGGTTGATCAGTAGAAAATACCCAAGGGCTATAGTAAGAAGAGCAAAGAAGGCAGTCAGTGCCATAGAGAGAAAAGATCTTCTGCATTTGAAATCCGCTGAGAGGACTGGGTTCAAAGGTGTAACCTTTGTTACCAATCATAGTGCACAGTATCATGACATCTGTAAAATTGTTCGCAAGCACTTCCCACTCCTCTCTGCGGATGACAAACTAATTAACACTGTTAAAAATGGCATCAGATGCTCCTACAGGAGGAGCCCTACTTTGGGTAATATCCTGGCACCTACACTACTTAAACCAAAGGATGAGCCAGGGGGATCTTGGTTAAGGCATACTGGCATGTACAGATGTGGCAGACGAAAATGTAAACCGTGCGATCATGTGAAAGTGACAAAGAATTTTTGTAGTAAGGTTACTCACAGAACCTATGATATTGACACCTGCATGAACTGCACTACCGAATATGCCATATACCTCATCGAATGTTCCCTTTGTAATATTCAGTATGTAGGGCTCACCTCCAGAGATCTTAATACTAGAATACGTGAACACTTATCATCATTTAAACAAAATAGAGCAACTACACCTATAGTTCAGCACTTTGGAGGTTTTCATAACAATGATCTAAAACATTTTTTCATGGTGTGCCATAGAGAGATTTTGGCACGAAGGGAAGCATACTGGATATTTACTTTAGATACTAGGCTGCCAAATGGACTCAACTCCAGGTTTGATATTATCAACCACTGGGAGTGAGTATTCTCTGTCCACTTTTGTTTATGAGTATTCTCTGTTCACTCTCCTTCTACTTATAGTCTATAACCTAATAATATGTTTACTGTATAGATTTGTACCCTAGCCCTGTCCTCGATCTTTTTGTCCCACTATACAAGATATATCTATCTATTTTTGATAATTTTGAGAGTGAATATAGTGTGATATATTTAGAACACTTATTGCAGACTATGTTCTTATGTATCAATCATAGATTTTAATATCTAAGTCTTCCTACATATCTGATACAATATTAACTATGTAACGATATATACGAATTCTACATATGATTAGCTACTAAGGTCATATAGACTGTGTGCTTATTTATTAATATCTTTCTTTTATTTACGTTGTTATTAACATACATTCTGCTTACTATCACCATAGCACTGTTGTTACATACTATCATATGAGAGTATATCAATAGATTTTGTGCTAAAGACAATATCAAAATGTTTTTTGAGCTCTTTTGGGCATTTACCCTTAGCTTATGCATAATTGCTTTGTTATGGATGTACACAAACAATTATATATCTCTCGCTAATCATTTTGTTTATATGTACATGCAGCAAGAGTATCTGATTTATATATATATATAATTTTTATTGGTATGTACACACATAGTCTGGTTTCTCACTCGCTCCTCTCTCATTTTTTCATGTTTAGCCTTAATATATCCGGGGTTTTTGTCAATTTAGCTCCTTGTCTTTTATTCATTTCTTAGATTTACATGTGTAATACTTGTGCCACTATGTTACTCCTTTAAGAATAGACATCAGTTCTTAATTACATACTTTATATTATTGGTCAGAAAAACTAGGGGCGTTGTTTTGTTTTTACCAATCACATTTACCCACTTGGCTTTTTAATTGGGATGTGGGGGTTTAGCACTTAGGCTGTGACTACGGAATTTACTTCCGAAACGCGTATGCCTGCGTGCTGCGCCTAGGTTCACTTGACCGTCTGTTTGCTGTGTTCCTGTTTTTAACGAATATGAATAAAGACTGAATACTTTTATATAATTGATGGATGTCGGAATCTCTTTTCATGCATGTCTTATTCCAGTGTCATCCGACACATCAGCTGTGTTACTGTTTTGGAGCGGACCCGAGCGGCAGTTTCTTTCCTGGTAAAGAGTCCATATGATTGGTGGATTGCCGAGCACGTCATCACCCACACCTTCTAACGAGCCACTCAGCGTAAACCCTGTGAGCCGCGTAATTTGAAGCTGGCGTCTTCGTGTGCGGCACAGGAGTAGGCGAAGGATACTGGCAACGCTAGTGGCGGAATATATGTGTCGATCTTATGAAGTGGTGTGGTGAGTTATTCTTTACTTATGCTTTTGCTCCAATACTAAAGGAGTGATACTGAGGATTGACTTTGTGCAACTTGGGCCCTACATCAAACTGTGAGCCAAGCATAGCTCACGGCCGTACTGTTTGGGTTTCTTTGTGTTTGTATTTTGTATACACATAATAACACTTAAATATATATGTATATACACATAGTAACACATAAATATATATGTATATACACATAATAACACATAAATATAAATGAATATACACATAACACATAAATATATGTATATACACATAATAACACATAAATATATATGTATATACACATAGTAACACATAAATATATCTGTATATACACATAAATATATATGTATATACACATAGTAACACATAAATATATATGTATATACACATAACACATAAATATATATGTATATACACATAGTAACACATAAATATATATGTATATACACATAATAACACATAAATATATATGTATATACACATAGTAACACATAAATATATATGTATATTCACATAATAACACATAAATATATATGTATATACACATAGTAACACATAAATATATCTGTATATACACATAAATATATATGTATATACACATAGTAACACATAAATATATATGTATATACACATAACACATAAATATATATGTATATACACATAGTAACACATAAATATATATGTATATACACATAATAACACAGAAATATATATGTATATACACATAGTAACACATATATATATATATGTATACACATGGTAACACATAAATATATATGTATATACACATAATAACACATAAATATATATGTATATACACATAATAACACATAAATATATATGTATATACACATAATAACACATAAATATATATGTATATACACATAGTAACACATAAATATATATGTATATACACATAGTAACACATAAATATATATGTATATACACATACTATAACATAAATATATATGTATATACACATAATAACACAGAAATATATATGTATATACACATAGTAACACATAAATATATATGTATAATAGCATATACATATACAGTATAATTACAGGGAACACAAAGTTCCCATAGACAGAAATGTATAGGCACTTTACAGTGCCCTTTTTTTCTAACACTCCACACCCGCTCCCTTTAGACCCCAAAAACTGCTTTTTACATTTATTTTATTAAGAAATAAATATGCTACTATATTTTTTTTAAATAAAGTATATCTCAATTAATTTTGGGGGAATTTGATGGACATTTTTAAAATTAAGCTGAGAGTTGATATCTGGTTAATTTTATAAGCGCTAATTGCTACCGCGAGCTTGCAGTATCAATAACCAGCCACTTGTAATGGCTGGTAATTTATCGTGCTCCCACATGGGGCAAATTTGCGGGGGGTGCGATAAATTAGCGCTCAACTTGTAATCTGGCCCATAATCAGCAGCGTGTCCTTTAACCATGTGGTTGCCAGAGACTACTGCAATGCAGACACAAAAATAACAGGCTCTAATGTGTTAAAGCAAATCATTTTTACATTACTGGCCCTAGCTTGCTATGGACACAGTGATCTAAAGCTCTCCGCACAGGCGAGAGGATATATAATGATGCGTCAATGCTATGAGGACCACGACAAGACGATCTAAAGGCACATTTTACACTGTGAGCTGTGTATCTCATAAAGGGGCTTTAACTACTGTATGTGATGGTGAGACACATGCACACAAAAGTTCTCGGGAAAATGACAAATTCAAATGCTCATTTAACATATGATTTAAAAACACATAAAAACTCATAATTCACATTCAAATAGTTGTTAAAACATGCTGCACAATTTTAATTTACATTAGGTCATACAGATTACCATTAAAGGGACAGTCAACACCAGAATTTGTGTTGTTTAAAAAGAAAGATAATCCCTTTATTACCCATTCCCCAGTTTTGCATAACCAACACAGTTATATAAATACACTTTTCTCTTGTTAAGTGTATCCAGTCCACGGATCATCCATTACTTATGGATATTAACTCCTCCCCAACAGGAAGTTCAAGAGGATTCACCCACCAGAGCTGCTATATAGCTCCTCCCCTAACTGCCATTACCAGTCATTCTCTTGCACCCAACGAATAGATAGGATGTGTGAGAGGACTGTGGTGATTATACTTAGTTTCATACCTTCAATCAAAAGTTTGTTATTTTATAATAGCACCGGAGTGTGTTATTCCTTCTCTGGTAGAATTTGAAGAAGAATCTACCTGAGTTTTTTCTATGATTTTAGCCGGCGTAGTTAAGATCATATATTGCTGTTTCTCGGCCATCTGAGGAGAGGTAAACTTCAGATCAGGGGACAGCGGGCAGATTAATCTGCAAAGAGGTATGTAGCAGCTTATTATTTTCTGACAATGGAATTGATGAGAAAATTCTGCCATACCGATATAATGTAAACTCAGCCTTAAATGCAGTAGCAGCAACTGGTATCAGGCTGTCATGTATGTATATTTTACACTTCAGTATTCTGGGGAATGGCACTTCACTGGAATTATACTGTATGCATAAAACTTTAGCCTAATTTGCAGGGACTAGCAACAGGCTTTTTAATAACACTCAATTTATTAATGTTAAACGTTTTTTGCTGGCATGTAAAATCGTTTAATTTTCTGAGGTACTGGGTGAAAAAATGTTTTGGGCACTATTTTTTTTCCACTTGGCAGTCGTTTTATTTAATTTATGACAGTTTACTGATCTCTCTTTTCTGCTATCAGGGTTAGTTATCCTTTGCTAATGGGAGCAATCCTTTGCTAAAATTGTGTTTTTTACAAAGATTTGATGCTATAACTTTTCAGTTTATTAATTTTCAACTGTCATAACTTTTTCTGTGCTTCTTATAGGCACAGTACGTTTTCATATTATAGTAAATTACTTGAAAAGTATTTCCAAGTTGCTAGTTTATTTGCTAGTGTGTTAAACATGTCTGATTCAGAGGAAGATATCTGTGCTATATGTGCTAAAGCCAAAGTGGAGCCCAATAGAAATTTATGTACTAACTGTATTGATGCTACTTTAAATAAAAGTCAATCTGTACAAATTGAACATATTTCACCAAACAACGAGGGGAGAGTTATGCCGACTAACTCGCCTCACGTGTCAGTACCTGCATCTCCCGCTCGGGAGGTGCGTGATAATGTAGCGCCGAGTACATCTGGGCGGCCATTACAAATCACATTACAGGATATGGCTACTGTTATGACTGAAGTTTTGGCTAAATTACCAGAACTAAGAGGTAAGCGTGATCACTCTGGGGTGAGAACAGAGTGCGCTGATAATATTAGGGCCATGTCAGACACTGCGTCACAATTTGCAGAACATGAGGACGGAGAGCTTCATTCTGCGGGTGACGGTTCTGATCCAAACAAACTGGATTCAGATATTTCAAATTTTAAATTTAAGCTGGAAAACCTCCGTGTATTACTAGGGGAGGTGTTAGCGGCTCTGAATGATTGTAACACAGTTGCAATACCAGAGAAAATGTGTAGGTTGGATAAATATTTTGGCGGTACCCGGCGAGTACTGACGTTTTTCCTATACCTAAGAGACTTACTGAAATTGTTACTAAGGAGTGGGATAGACCCGGTGTGCCGTTCTCACCCCCTCCGATATTTAGAAAGATGTTTCCAATAGACGCCACCACACGGGACTTATGGCAAACGGTCCCTAAGGTGGAGGGAGCAGTTTCTACTTTAGCTAAGCGTACCACTATCCCGGGGGAGGATAGCTGTGCCTTTTCAGATCCAATGGATAAAAAGTTAGAGGGTTACCTTAAGAAAATGTTTGTTCAACAAGGTTTTATATTGCAACCTCTTGCATGCATTGCGCCTGTCACGGCTGCAGCAGCATTTTGGTTTGAGTCTCTGGAAGAGACACTTGAATCAGCTCCATTAGATGAGATTACACACAAGCTTAAAGCCCTTAAGTTAGCTAACTCATTTATTTCAGATGCCGAAGTACATTTAACTAAACTTACGGCTAAGAATTCCGGATTCGCCATTCAGGCACGCAGAGCACTGTGGCTAAAATCCTGGTCAGCTGACGTTACTTCTAAATCTAAATTGCTTAATATACCTTTCAAAGGGCAGACCTTATTCGGGCCCGGGTTGAAAGAAATTATCGCTGACATTACAGGAGGTAAAGGCCATGCCCTGCCTCAAGACAGAGCCAAACCTAAGGCTAGACAGTCTAATTTTCGTTCCTTTCGTAATTTCAAAGCAGGAGCAGCATCAACTTCCTCTGCACCAAAACAGGAAGGAGCTGTTGCTCGCTACAGACAAGGCTGGAGACCTAACCAGTCCTGGAACAAGGGCAAGCAGGCCAGGAAACCTGCTGCTGCCCCTAAGACAGCATGAATCGAGGGCCCCCGATCCGGGAACGGATCTAGTGGGGGGCAGACTTTCTCTCTTCGCCCAGGCTTGGGCAAGAGATGTCCAGGATCCCTGGGCGTTAGAGATCATATCTCAGGGATACCTTCTAGACTTCAAATTCTCTCCCCCAAGAGGGAGATTTCATCTGTCAAGGTTGTCAACAAACCAAATAAAGAAAGAGGCGTTTCTACGCTGCGTACAAGATCTTTTATTAATGGGAGTGATCCATCTGGTTCCGCGGTCGGAACAAGGACAAGGGTTTTACTCAAATCTGTTTGTGGTTCCCAAAAAAGAGGGAACTTTCAGGCCAATCTTGGATTTAAAGATCCTAAACAAATTCCTAAGAGTTCCATCGTTCAAAATGGAAACTATTCGGACAATTTTACCCATGATCCAAAAGGGTAAGTACATGACCACAGTGGATTTAAAGGATGCTTACCTTCACATACCGATTCACAAAGATCATTACCGGTATCTAAGGTTTGCCTTTCTAGACAGGCATTACCAGTTTGTAGCTCTTCCATTCGGATTGGCTACGGCTCCGAGAATCTTCACAAAGGTTCTGGGTGCTCTTCTGGTGGTACTAAGACCGCGAGGAATTGCGGTAGCTCTGTACCTAGACGACATTCTGATACAAGCTTCAAGCTTTCAAACTGCCAAGTCTCATACAGAGTTAGTACTGGCATTTCTAAGGTCGCATGGATGGAAGGTGAACGAAAAGAAGAGTTCTCTCTTTCCACTCACAAGAGTTCCCTTCTTGGGGACTCTTATAGATTCTGTAGAAATGAAGATTTACCTGACAGAAGACAGGTTAACAAAGCTTCAAAATGCATGCCGTGTCCTTCATTCCATTCAACACCCGTCAGTAGCTCAATGCATGGAGGTGATCGGCTTAATGGTAGCAGCAATGGACATAGTACCCTTTGCACGCCTACATCTCAGACCGCTGCAATTGTGCATGCTAAGTCAGTGGAATGGGGATTACTCAGACTTGTCCCCTACTCTGAATCTGGATCAAGAGACCAGAAATTCTCTTCTATGGTGGCTTTCTCGGCCACATCTGTCCAGGGGGATGCCATTCAGCAGGCCGGATTGGACAATTGTAACAACAGACGCCAGCCTACTAGGTTGGGGCGCTGTCTGGAATTCTCTGAAGGCTCAGGGACAATGGAATCAGGAGGAGAGTCTCCTACCAATAAACATTCTGGAATTGAGAGCAGTTCTCAATGCCCTTCTGGCTTGGCCCCAGTTAACAACTCGGGGGTTCATCAGGTTTCAGTCGGACAACATCACGACTGTAGCTTACATCAACCATCAGGGAGGGACAAGAAGCTCCCTAGCAATGATGGAAGTATCAAAGATAATTCGCTGGGCAGAGTCTCACTCTTGCCACCTGTCAGCAATCCACATCCCGGGAGTGGAGAACTGGGAGGCGGATTTCTTAAGTCGTCAGACTTTTCATCCGGGGGAGTGGGAACTTCATCCGGAGGTCTTTGCCCAAATACTTCGACGTTGGGGCAAACCAGAGATAGATCTCATGGCGTCTCGACAGAACGCCAAGCTTCCTCGTTACGGGTCCAGATCCAGGGATCCGGGAGCGGTTCTGATAGATGCTTTGACAGCACCTTGGACCTTCGGGATGGCCTTATGTGTTTCCACCCTTCCCGATGCTTCCTCGATTGATTGCCAGAATCAAACAGGAGAGAGCATCAGTGATTCTAATAGCGCCTGCATGGCCACGCAGGACTTGGTATGCAGATCTAGTGGACATGTCATCCTGTCCACCTTGGTCGCTACCTCTGAAACAGGACCTTCTGATCCAGGGTCCCTTCAAACATCAAAATCTAATTTCTCTGAAGCTGACTGCTTGGAAATTGAACGCTTGATTTTATCAAAACGTGGTTTTTCTGAGTCAGTTATTGATACCTTAATACAGGCTAGGAAGCCTGTTACCAGAAAGATTTACCATAAGATATGGCGCAAATACTTATATTGGTGCGAATCCAAGAGTTACTCATGGAGTAAGGTTAGGATTCCGAGGATATTGTCTTTTCTACAAGAAGGTTTAGAAAAGGGTTTATCCGCTAGTTCCTTAAAGGGACAGATTTCAGCTCTGTCCATTCTTTTACACAAACGTCTGTCAGAAGTTCCGGACGTTCAAGCTTTTTGTCAGGCTTTAGCTAGGATCAAGCCTGTGTTTAAAACTGTTGCTCCACCATGGAGTTTGAATTTAGTTCTTAATGTTTTACAGGGGGTTCCGTTTGAACCCCTTCATTCCATTGATATCAAGTTGTTATCTTGGAAAGTTCTGTTTTTAATGGCGATTTCCTCGGCTCGAAGAGTCTCTGAGTTATCTGCCTTACATTGTGATTCTCCTTATCTGATTTTTCATTCAGACAAGGTAGTTCTGCGTACTAAAACCTGGGTTCCTACCTAAGGTGGTCACTAACAGGAATATCAATCAAGAGATTGTGGTTCCATCTTTGTGTCCTAATCCTTCTTCGAAAAAGGAACGTCTGCTACACAATCTAGATGTAGTCCGTGCCCTGAAATTTTATCTACAGGCAACTAAGGATTTTCGACAAACGTCTTCCCTGTTTGTCGTTTATTCTGGTCAGAGGAGAGGTCAAAAAGCTTCGGCTACCTCTCTCTCCTTTTGGCTTCGTAGCATAATACGGTTAGCCTATGAGACTGCTGGACGCAGCCTCCTGAAAGAATTACAGCACATTCTACTAGAGCTGTGGCTTCCACTTGGGCCTTTAAGAATGAGGCTTCTGTTGAACAGATTTGCAAGGCTGCAACTTGGTCTTCTCTTCATACTTTTTCCAAATTTTACAAATTTGACACTTTTGCTTCTTCGGAGGCTGTTTTTGGGAGAAAGGTTCTTCAGGCAGTGGTTCCTTCCATATAAAGAGCCTGCCTGTCCCTCCCGTCATCCGTGTACTTTAGCTTTGGTATTGGTATCCCATAAGTAATGGATGATCCGTGGACTGGATACACTTAACAAGAGAAAACATAATTTATGCTTACCTGATAAATTTATTTCTCTTGTGGTGTATCCAGTCCATGGCCCGCCCTGTCACTTTAAGGCAGGTAATTTTTCCATTAAACTACAGTCACCACTGCACCCTATGGTTTTCCTTTCTCTGCATGTTTTCGGTCGAATGACTGGTAATGGCAGTTAGGGGGGGAGCTATGTAGCAGCTCTGCTGGGTGAATCCTCTTGCACTTCCTCTTGGGGAGGAGTTAATATCCCATAAGTAATGGATGATCCGTGGACTGGATACACCACAAGAGAAATAAATTTATCAGGTAAGCATAAATTATGTTTTTCCCTCTGTGATTACCTTGCATCTAAGCCTCTGCAAACCTGCCCCTTATTTCAGTTCTTTTGACAGACTTCCATTTTAGCCAATCAGTGCTCACTCCAGGGTAACTTCACGTGCATGAACTACATGTTATCTATATGAAACACATGAACTAATGCCCTCTAGTGGTCAAAATGCATTCAGATCAGAGGCAGTCTTCAAGGTCTAAGAAATTAGCATATGAACCTCCTAGAATTAAATTTCAACTAAGAATACCAAGAGAACAAAGCACAATTGGTGATAAAAGTAAATTGGAAAGTTGTTTAAAATTACATTCCCCATTTTAATCATGAACATTTTTCTCCAACATTGGTGTGTCCGGTCCACGGCTTCATCCTTACTTGTGGGAATATTCTCTTCCCCAACAGGAAATGGCAAAGAGCACAGCAAAAGCTGTCCATATAGCCCCTCCTCAGGCTCCGCCCCCCCAGTCATTCTCTTTGCTGCTCTGAACAAGTAGCATCTCCACGGAGATGGTGAAGAGTACGTGGTGTTTAGTTGTAGTTTTTTATTCTTCTATCAAGAGTTTGTTATTTTGAAATAGTACTGGTATGTACTATTTTCTCTGAAACAGAAAGAGATGAAGAGTTCTGTTTAAAAGAGCAGTATGATTTTAGCAGCAGTAACTAAAATCAATTGCTGTTCCCACGCAGGACTGTTGAGCCCAGAGAACTTCAGTTGGGGGGAACAGTTAGCAGACTTTTCTGCTCAAGGTATGACTAGCCATTTTTCTAACAAGACTGTGTAATGCTGGAAGGCTGTCATTTCCCCTCATGGGGTTCGGTAAGCCATTTTCTTAGACTCAGAAAGAATAAAGGGCTTTTTATGGGCTATTAACTGGTGGACACTCTTAAGGGCTAAATCGATTGTTTATTTAGGTTATTATTGAAAGTTTAAGTGGTTTTCACACTTTTTAATATTTGGGGAACGTTTTTTTAACGCCAGGCACTAGTTTAGACACCTTCCCAGTCAGGAAGGGCCTTCACTGTAGTAGGCAGAGCCTCATTTTCGCGCCATTATTGCGCAGTTTCTTTTGAGTGCAGTGCATGCAGCTGCATGTGAGAGGGTCTGGTATCCACTGAAAACGTTCCTAGAAGGCTTGAATTGGTATCGTATACCCCCCTGGGATAGGTGAAGTCACAACAAAGGCTGTGGCTGGGACTGCAGTGGGGTTAAATTGCTAACGGCTCCGTTTTCCACATTTTAAGGGTTAACAGCTTGAAAATTGGGGTGCAATACTTTGAATGCGTTAAGACACTGTGGTGAAAATTTGGTAAAGTTTGGAGAATTCCTTCATAGTTTTTCACATATTCAGTAATAAAGTGTGCCCTGTTTAAAATTTAAAGAGACAGTAACGGTTTTGTTTAAAAACGGTTTTTGTGCTTTATTAACCTATTTAAGCCTGTTTAACATGTCTGTACCTTCAGATAGCTCATGTTCTGTATGTATGGAGGCCAAGGTGGTTCCCCCTACAAATGTATGTGATAATTGTGCCATAGCGTCCAAACAAAGTAAGGACAGTACTGTCACATTTAGTAAGGTTGCCCAGGATGATTCCTCAGATGAAGGAAGTAGAGATAGTTCTGCATCCTCTCCTTCTGTGTCTATACCAGTTAAGCCCACGCAGGCGTCCCCTAGTACTTCTAGCGCGCCAATGCTTATTACTATGCAACAATTGACGGCAGTAATGGATAACTCCATAGCTAATATTTTATCCAAGATGCCAGGATTTCAGAGAAAGCGCGATTGCTCAGTTTTAAACACTGTAGAGCAGGAGGGCGCTGATGATAATTTATCTGTCATACCCTCACACCAGTCTGAAGTGGCAGTGAGGGAGGGTTTGTCAGATGGAGAAATTTCTGATACAGGAAGAATTTCTCAGCAGGCAGAACCTGATGTTGTGACATTTAAATTTAAATTAGAGCATCTCTGCGCATTACTTAAGGAGGTGCTATCTACTCTGGATGATTGTGACAATCTGGTCATCCCAGAAAAATTATGCAAGATGGACAAGTTCCTAGAGGTCCCGGTGCACCCTGATGCCTTTCCAATACCTAAAAGGGTGGCGGACATAGTGAATAAGGAGTGGGAGAAACCAGGCATACCTTTTGTCCCTCCTCCTATATTTAAGAAATTGTTCCCCATGGTCGACCCCAGGAAGGACACATGGCAAACAGTCCCTAAGGTCGAGGGGGCGGTTTCTACTCTAGCCAAACGCACGACCATTCCCATTGAGGACAATTGTGCTTTTAAAGATCCTATGGATAAAAAATTGGAGGGTTTGCTTAAAAAGATTTTTGTACAGCAAGGATACCTCCTTCAACCTATTTCGTGCATTATTCCTGTCACTACAGCGGCGTGGTTCTGGTTCGAGGAACTGGAAAAGTCTCTCAGTAGGGAGACTCCATATGAGGAGGTTATGGACAGAATTCACGCACTTAAGTTAGCTAATTCCTTTATTTTAGACGCCGCTTTGCAGTTAGCGAGATTAGCGGTGAAAAATTCAGGGTTTGCAATTGTGGCGCTTAGAGCGCTCTGGCTAAAGTCTTGGTCGGCGGATGTATCTTCCAAGACAAAATTGCTTAATATCCCTTTAAAAGGTAAGACCCTTTTTGGGCCAGAATTGAAAGAAATTATTTCAGACATCACTGGGGGAAAGGGCCATGCCCTCCCACAAGATAGGCCTTTCAAGGCTAAGAATAAGTCCAGTTTTCGTTCCTTTCACAATTTCAGGAACGGTCCGGCTTCCAACTCTACAGCCTCTAGACAAGAGGGTAACGCTTCCTAGACTAAACCAGCTTGGAAACCAATGCAAGGCTGGAACAAGGGTAAACAGGCCAAGAAGCCTGCTGCTGCTACCAAAACAGCATGAAGGGGTAGCCCCCGATCCGAGACCGGATCTAGTAGGGGGCAGACTCTCTCTCTTTGCTCAGGCTTGGGCAAGAGATGTTCAGGATCCCTGGGCACTAGAAATAGTCTCTCAGGGTTATCTTCTAGAATTCAAGGATCTACCCCCAAGGGGAAGGTTCCACATTTCTCACTTATCTTCAAACCAAATAAAGAGACAGGCATTCTTACATTGTGTAGAAGACCTGTTAAAGATGGGAGTGATACAGCCAGTCCCAACTGTGGAACAAGGTCAAGGGTTTTACTCAAATCTGTTTGTAGTTCCCAAAAAAGAGGGAACTTTCAGACCAATTCTGGATTTAAAAATTCTAAACAAATTTCTCAGAGTTCCATCGTTCAAAATGGAAACCATTCGAACAATTTTACCTACAATCCAGGAGGGTCAATATATGACTACCGTGGATTTAAAGGATGCGTATCTACATATTCCTATCCACAAAGATCATCATCAGTTCCTAAGGTTCGCCTTTCTGGACAATCATTATCAGTTCGTGGCTCTCCCATTCGGACTAGCCACTGCTCCCAGAATTTTCACAAAGGTGCTCGGGTCCCTTCTAGCGGTTCTAAGACCAAGGGGCATTGCAGTGGCACCTTATCTGGACGACATTCTAATTCAAGCGTCGTCTCTTTCCAAGGCAAAGGCTCATACAGACATTGTTCTAGCCTTTCTCAGATCTCACGGGTGGAAGGTGAACGTAGAAAAGAGTTCCCTATCTCCGTCGACAAGAGTTCCCTTTTTGGGAACAATAATAGATTCTTTAGAAATGAAGATCTTCTTGACAGAAGTCAGAAAGTCAAAGCTTCTAAACGCTTGTAAAGTTCTTCTCTCTATTCTGCAGCCTTCCATAGCTCAGTGCATGGAAGTAGTAAGATTGATGGTGGCAGCAATGGACATAGTTCCTTTTGCTCGAATTCATCTAAGACCATTACAACTGTGCATGCTCAATCAGTGGAATGTGGACTATGCAGACTTGTCTCCTCAGATTCAAGTAGACCAGTTAACCAGGGACTCACTCCGTTGGTGGTTGACTCAGGATCACCTGTCTCAGGGAATGAGTTTCCGCAGACCAGAGTGGGTCATTGTCACGACCGACGCCAGTCTATTAGGCTGGGGCGCGGTCTGGGACTCCCTGAAAGCTCAGGGTCTATGGTCTCGGGAAGAGTCTCTTCTCCCGATAAACATCCTGGAACTGAGAGCGATATTCAATGCTCTCCAGGCTTGGCCTCTACTAGCGAAGGCCGGATTCATAAGATTCCAGTCGGACAACATGACGACTGTAGCTTACATCAATCATCAGGGGGGAACAAAGAGTTCCTTGGCGATAACAGAGGTATCCAAGATCATCAAATGGGCGGAGGATCACTCCTGCCACCTATCTGCAATCCACATCCCAGGAGTAGACAACTGGGAAGCGAATTATCTGAGTCGTCAGACTTTTCATCCGGGGGAGTGGGAACTCCACCCGGAGGTCTTTGCCCAGTTAACCCAATTATGGGGCATTCCAGACATGGATCTGATGGCGTCTCATCAGAACTTCAAGGTTCCTTGCTACGGGTCCAGATCCAGGGATCCCAAGGCGACTCTAGTGGATGCATTAGTGGCGCCTTGGTCGTTCAACCTAGCTTATGTGTTTCCACCGTTTCCTCTCCTTCCCAGGCTCGTAGCCAGGATCAAGCAGGAGAAGGCCTCAGTGATTCTGATAGCTCCTGCGTGGCCATGCAGGACTTGGTATGCAGACCTGGTGAATATGTCATCGGTTCCACCATGGAAGCTACCTTTGAGACAGGATCTTCTAATACAAGGTCCATTCGAACATCCAAATCTAGTTTCTCTGCAGCTGACTGCTTGGAAATTGAACGCTTGATTTTATCCAAGCGTGGGTTTTCAAATTCAGTGATAGATACTCTGGTACAGGCAAGAAAACCTGTGACTAGAAAGATTTACCATAAAATATGTAAAAAATATATCTGTTGGTGTGAATCCAAGGGATTCTCCTGGAGTAAAATCAAAATTCCTAAGATTCTTTCCTTTCTCCAAGAGGGTTTGGAGAAAGGGTTGTCAGCGAGTTCCCTAAAAGGACAGATTTCCGCTTTATCTGTTTTGTTACACAAACGCCTGGCAGCTGTGCCAGATGTACAAGCTTTTGTACAGGCTTTGGTCAGACTCAAGCCTGTTTACAGACCCATGACTCCTCCTTGGAGTCTAAATTTAGTTCTTTCAGTTCTTCAAGGGGTTCCGTTTGAACCCTTACATTCCATAGATATCAAGTTACTATCTTGGAAAGTTCTGTTTTTGGTTGCTATTTCTTCTGCTATAAGAGTTTCTGAATTATCTGCTTTGCAGTGTGATCCACCCTATCTGGTGTTCCATTCAGATAAGGTTGTTTTGCGTACCAAGCCTGGTTTTCTTCCAAATGTTGTTTCCAACAAGAATATTAACCAGGAAATAGTTGTTCCTTCTCTGTGTCCGAATCCAGTTTCAAAGAAGGAACGTTTGTTACACAATTTAGATGTAGTCCAAAGGATTTTAGACAAACCTCATCTTTGTTTGTCATTTACTCTGGTAAGAGGAGAGGACAAAAAGCTACTGCTACCTCTCTTTCTTTCTGGCTGAAAAGCATTATCCGATTGGCTTATGAGACTGCCGGACGGCAGCCTCCTGAACGAATCACAGCTCACTCCACTAGGGCTGTGGCTTCCACATGGGCCTTCAAGAACGAGGCTTCTGTTGATCAGATATGTAAGGCAGCGACTTGGTCTTCCCTGCACACTTTTGCCAAATTCTACAAATTTGATACTTATGCTTCTTCGGAGGCTATTTTTGGGAGAAAGGTTTTGCAAGCCGTGGTGCCTTCCGTTTAGGTAACCTGATTTGCTCCCTCCCTTCATCCGTGTCCTAAAGCTTTGGTATTGGTTACCACAAGTAAGGATGACGCCGTGGACCGGACACACCAATGTTGGAGAAAACAGAATTTATGCTTACCTGATAAATTACTTTCTCCAACGGTGTGTCCGGTCCACGACCCGCCCTGTTTTTTTAATCATGTTTGAAAAATTTCTTTCTCTATATACTACAGTCACCACGGCACCCTATAGTTTCTCCTTTTTTCTCCTAACCGTCGGTCGAATGACTGGGGGGCGGAGCCTGAGGAGGGGCTATATGGACAGCTTTTGCTGTGCTCTTTGCCATTTCCTGTTGGGGAAGAGAATATTCCCACAAGTAAGGATGACGCCGTGGACCGGACACACCGTTGGAGAAAGTAATTTATCAGGTAAGCATAAATTCTGTTTTTTGGACTTGACTGTCCCTTTAAATTATGCATAAATAAAATATAATCAATGTAGATGGTAAAATCTGCATTTAAGGGGGGGGCGGAGCAAGCTCTGAAGCTGAACGGTCACATGCTACCATAGCTCCGGCTATATATTACCAATAACTACATATTTGGCTGTTCAGCTCAGCTCATTTTCTGTAACTATCATGTCTGGTGGTCCATAGAACCAGAACACGACACCTAGAGACTAAAACAGATGCTGACAAGCAAAGAGATCTCACACCCTTTGCATGGAACTTAGTGCCGGATTTTCTCAAGAGCGACCATATTGTGGCCCATGTGGAAGACTATTATTGAAAATGCCTAGTTGCGAGAGACAACTCCTGGACATCCTAAATGATCAGTTTCTGCAGCTGGAGCAGAGATTAATCCTAGAGCTTACTTCATATGATGTAGACTAGACATGTGCATGGCGAAAAAATTTGGTTCGGTTCGGATCGATTCGGATTTTTTCGAATTTCGGTTCGGAGTGATTCGAATTCAGAAAAATTTGAATCAATTTGTTTCGGATTTGTTTCGGATTCATTCGGATTCAAATAAATTTGGTTTGGATTTGTTTCGGATTCATTCGGATTCAAATAAATTCGGCTGGATTCGGTTCGATTCGGTTCGGTTCAGAAATTCGGAATTTCGGTAAGTGTTAGGTGGGATTAGACTAGTATTATGTACTGTACATTAGGTGTAACCCATAGCAGAGTGATATAACCTAATATACTGTACAATACTAGTGTAATCCATGGCCATCCGAATCTACAGAATAAATCCAAATAAATCCGAATAAATCCGAAGTAATTCGGATTTATTCGGTAAATTTGGCACTATTTTAATTCGGAGATTCGGTTTGATCCGAATCTCTGAATTTGCCGAATTTTCCGAATTTCCAAATCGAACCGAACCGAATCGCACATGTCTAATGTAGACCCCAAGCAAACATGTAGAAGACATGGGGCACAGATATGGGAGCCGACTCAGGATTCTCCCAGGAGGATCGAAGCAGCTGAGATTGAAGTGACCCACTCCACTGCGGGGGCTGCAAGCACAAAATAATTAATCTATTACACACCCAGAGACTATGCCCTTTTTTGATGCCCTAACTACTCCGCTTGCTAATGGAGCGGAATGGCCGAACAGAGCATACCACCTAAGCAGCCTGATAGCAGAAACACCTACCTGGCACGAATGTCCTTTTCTACCTGATGTGGCTTGGCTACACCTGAGCGACATGAATATACTGGACGGTCTCATATCTGGAACGGCAGCATATAGCGGTTGGAGCAGCAGCTGTGGTGCCGGGACAAACCTGATCGCACATAGAGTGTTTGGTGCACTCCGACCTCCTGATATGGCCTATAAAATTTAACTATGCTTTACACGTTAAGGAACAAATTTGCCCTATTTTGCGATATGGACAAGCATGGATGCTTAACGTAACCGAGAGGCAACGACCCCCATAACGAGGAATAGGTTAAACAAGTGGCCTAGAAGAATAGAGTATGGAAGTGGGAGACTGGTCTGGAAAAGGCTGTAAGCTCTCAGAACTGTTTCTTTACTCTGATTGCGGGTTGTGATGCATAACCCTAGGTTACTTATGTTTCTTCACAACTCAGGCTAGATTAAAACATTGCCTGTAATAGAGAATCATTTTCCCGCACATAAAAATGTTTATTGAGTAAGATGCAATTAAGGGGACTCCAGACATATACTGTACTATTTTATTTTTAGCCCAGATATTGGTTAACCTCTCCATTGATAAGGGAAGATTGTAAAGTTAGATATCGGGCTACAATGTTGTGATCATCCTGCAAATGTTCTTAAATGGTATGTGAGATGTTCAGACACCTTTGCTTGAGAGTATAATTGATAGCTTTCACATACCTGGTAAGAGACTGTTATTATTGAATGTAATCTACCTTAACATACCTTTTATTAGGCACGAGTTTCATGGCTTTAAGTTCCTGTTCATATAGTTCACTAGTTTCAGCAGTACCCTGTATATCTACTAGACAAGAGATGCATATTAAATATGTCTTCTCTTTATCAGGTTAACGTGTGTGTATGTTTATGCTACTTTTCTAGATTTAACCAAGTCTATCTCCTCACCATATATTGTTATAGTGGTTCTCAACACGCAGCATGAGTAACCTCAACATTAATTAAATGTTATTTTAAAAGGGTTAAACATGCCTACTAGGATTCTGAACTCTTGCTTAGGGATTTTGGGGGTAAGCCCAACCCGTTGAAATGTAATTATTCAGGTTTGAATACTGTTTTGAATTGAAGAATGTATTGTTCTGTATATACCCTACCCAGTCTCTACTGGGAGTAATTCTATAATAGGGTAGTGTTCTAGCAATGTTTCTTTATGAGTGTCCCACTGAAGGACCAGACTCTAAGATTGATAGCAATTATAGTAAGTTTGCATACCGATTTACACATATGCTTGGGATGCATCTTTATGTGTACTATTTTACATTGTATGGTGGAAAATGGTGCCTGCGGCCTTGGTAGTGTCATAAAGTACCATATGGAGCATGCATATGGTTTACCCATAATGAGTATATATACTTGCATGATCTTTACATATCTGAGTATAGTCCTTTCACAACTTGCAGTCTGGTCCTCTGGAAAGGGGAAATCCCTAATATTTGCTTAAATATTTGCAATGATATTGTATTCTCTGCAATGTTTACAGTATGCTGGCTACACATTGAAACCCTATTACAGTTTCTCTACTGATAGACTGCTTCCCACATGTCCATACGTCCCCTTCGCCTCTATATATTTAGATCATGGTGGACCCTCTTATAATATTGCCCTAAGCAGTCTTTATATTTAAATAATTTTTCTCTCCTTTTGGTTTGGAGCTACAAATTTAGTTACTAGTTCGCATAGATTTTAGAGCTGAAATAGGTCTTCGAAACACCCATATATTACATATCTTATTTAGTGTATTGCCTACTAGCTTCTACTGCACATAGCCGCATTAACTCTTACAATACATACCCGCCAAAGTTAGCTCCCTCCCCCCCTAACTATAGCTTATTGGATAAGCAAAGGAAAATGTATCCTATGTAAACCCTATTTTATTCCTTTTCATTTTCCCCCTTAAACCCCCCTCAGCTATCATTCATATTTTGGAGCTTCAGGAGTGAATCTTGCTCCCTACCCGGGGACTACACTTTTTAAGTTGCTTGATTATAGTCACAAGGGATATATGTTTATATTTATAGTTTGAAAAACTCAAAAATTGAGATGTCGCACTGTCTTGTTATCTCTTTCACGCAAGACTTTAGTTCGAGACATTCCTTCACGTCAATATATTTTGTTACTATGTGATACCTCCTACAGGATGCTTTAATGTGAACCATTTGTGCTCTGTCAGAATTTTTATACAATTTGAAGTGCGATAAGCCTGTTAATTGTTATATATTGATTGATTGTTTGCATCATCTCAATAAAAAAATTATTGTTTTAAAAAATCTGCATTTAAGGTACGCAGTCATTTTCTAAAATAATATTGAAATGATAAACAAGATGTAAAAAAGTGCAGGCTGCATTATATTTCTAGAGATAAATAAGTCTCACAACATTGGTGAGTGGGCTGAACAGGTTGTGCACGAAAATGATCTAAGCATATTACACCTGTAGATCTCGCTGCTTTGTCTTACTGGGGAGACAAGACTGTAAAAAATATTAATTTTAAAAAATGAAACAAAAAAATATTAATTTATTAATTTAAAATAAATTCAATAGACAATATAACTTAAATGGACAATAACGTCAAAATTAAACTGTAATGGGTTGGATAGAGCATGAACTTTTAAATCACTTTCCAATTTACTTCTGTTATCAATGTAGCTTAGTTTTCTTGGTTTCCTTTGTTAAAGAGTAATCCTAGATGAACTCAGGAGCATGCATGTGCCTTTAGTCTGGTAACAGTGTATTCAACAATGCTTATAGCAATATTATACATAGTTACAAACACTGCTACCAGAAACTGCTATATATACGTGTACTCTCCTGAACTCCTATCAGCCTAAATAGCTTTACTCTTTAACAAAGAATATTAAGAGAAGAAAGCACATTTGATATTGGAAAGTTATTTAAAATCATATGTTCTATGTGAATCAAGATGGTTTAATTTGCTTTATTGTCCCTTTAATATTTCTCATATTTCAAATTGCAATGGTAATAATGTGTTCCACTCTGCTTGATTGCTCAGCATCTTATATTAAAAGCTACAACTGCTTCGTTTTCTTGCACAGTTAAAAAAGAATATATTAGATATGATTTTGTATTCAATGAGGCATCTTTCCCTTGTTCTGCAAATAGTCAACTTGACTGAAGCACAAAAGGGATCATTACAGGTCTGAGTTTAGCAGAATATCTCACCAATTACACTTCCATTAAATTCTAACAATATGATCTTAGCTTCCTAAACATTAAACTGCACTTCCAATTATAGATAACACAACAGCAAAAGTGCACAATATATCACACATTTGCAAAGTACACTGAAATCTGAGCAGATAAAAAGGGATTTTACAATATTAAATTACAAAACACCTTTTAGTATCACCAGAGAATATTACACAGTACACATTACTGCTGACGTGCCAGGAATTTAACCCATTTATCTCTTCCAGAAAACGGAAAAATAAACCCTATTATGTCTGAATTCGAGGAATTGTATTTAGGCTGTTTGTTGCTACATTTCTGTAATATGTCTAAAAGCCAAAATAAATCCAAGTTAGCAGATTCTTCCCCTACATCTTGTAGAGAGGATTTTTTTCCCATTACTTAGAGGGATATTAAACCCAAATGTTTTTCTTTCATGACTCAGAGCAGCAATTTTAAGCAATTTTCTAATTTACTCCTATTATCATTTTTTACACACGCACCCTGGGTAGCGCTTTCTGATTAGCGGCTACATTAAGCCACCAATCAGCCAGCGCTAGCCAGGTGCTAAACCAAAAATGGGCTGGCTCCTAAGCTTACATTTCTGATTTTCAAATAAAGATACCAAGAGAACAAATAAAAACTGGTAATAGGAGTAAATAAGAAAGTTCTATCTGAATCATGAAAAAAAATGTTTGGTTTCATATCTCTTTAAGATTAGTTAGTAGGATGTAGGAATGTTATATTATATATTTATTTATTTTAAAGGTGGCCAGGATTGGTAAAGAACAAAAGTGAAGCTTACATAGACTATGAGTGGTGCGCTAACTTTTGCACGCAAGAGAAAAGGGGTTTATCATGGCTCTTTGTGCACGTTGGAAGTAACGCGCATATTACCGGTTGAAAGTAAATGCGTTCAATTGAATTTAGAGCGTGTCGGGATAGCGCTACTTCTGAGCTCTGGTTAAATGTTACGCTCAACTAAAAAGTGGAAGGAAACGCAAAAATACATTTAAAAGTACAGTTACAATTATATTAACAGTCTGATTAAACATTGTATTAACTAAAAATTGCATAAAAAAGTTATAAGAGCTCAGAGATATGAGGTCTCAATTTTTAGGGGAAAAAAGGTTTGAAATAGCATTAACAAAGAACTACATACATATACATGTCTAAAGATGTATGTGTATGTATATAAATATGTATATATGTGTGTGTACATATGTATTTATATGTGTATATATGTATTTACTGACATATATACACATATTTATTTATTTATAAGATATTTTACCAGGAAGGATACATTGAGATTTCTCTCGTTTTCAAGTATGTCCTGGGACCACAAAACATTGCATTGATACAATGGGTACAATAAAATACAAAAACAATAATAATACACAATATATGCAAAATTTAACATAGAACAGGTAGGAAATATTTCATCAACCATGACAGGTGCATTCTGTTTTGAGATATGTAGAGAGGGATCTTTTAAAGGATTTTATGCTTGGGGAAGGTTTGAAAGTGTGAGGGAGGTCATTCCATAATTGTGGCGCTCTGTAGGAAAAGGAGGATCGAGCTGCTTTCTTTTTGTATTGAGGCAAGCTAAATAATGTGCTGTTATTGGATCGGAGGTTATAGGAGGTGGGAATAGCAGGGCAGAGTACTCTGTTCAAGTAGGGTGGGAGCTTCCCAGAAAGGCTCTTAAACATAAGGCAGGAAAGATGGAGGGTGCGTCTGTATTCCAGCGACAGCCAGTTTAGTTCTTTTAGCATGTCACAATGGTGGATCCTGTAGTTACATTGTAGCACAAAGCGGCAGAATGAGTTATATAATGTATTTAGTTTATAAAGGTGAGTTTGCGGAGCAGGTGCATATACTATGTCCCCATAATCCAAGATAGGCATCAGCATTTGCTGTACAATCTTTTCCTTTACTGTAGGGCTGAGGCAAGATTTGTTTCTGTACATGGCACCTAGTTTTGGATAAAGTTTAGAGGCAAGTTTTTCTATGTGGAGTCCAAAAGATAGATTGGGGTCTAACAACATACCCAAGTATTTAAAAGTGTGGACTGTGGTCAGCGTGCAATTGGATTTTGTTTTGATGCGAAGATGGGAATTTTGTAATTTTTGTATTTTAGGTCCCATTCCAAAGATCATTGTGACAGTTTTGTCAGTGTTTAGGAAGAGTTTGTTTTTCAAGATCCACTTTTCTACCTCTGTGAACTGGTCTTGGAGCACTGCTTCAAGCTGCGGCAGATCAGATTTGTTTGCATAGATTACCGTGTCGTCTGCGTACATGTGTACAGTTGAGGATTTGCAGCCATTATGCCAATCATTTATAAATAATGTGAATAGTAGGGAGCCGAGAATTGAACCTTGGGGAACACCACACGTGACTGGGAGAGGGAGGGAGTCACTGTTAGAAACAGAGACATATTGTGATCGATCCGATACATATGATTTAAACCAGGTTAACGGGCGATCAGCAATACCAGAGTTTTTTAGTTTGAGAAGTAGTATGTCTTGGTCCAATGTGTCAAAAGCCTTAGCAAAATCAAGGAAAATAGCTCCAGTTAGGTCTCCTTGTTCCATGCCAGTTTGGATGTTGTTGCAAGCTTTAGGGAGGGCAGTTGTAGTGGAGTGATTCGGTCTAAAACCTGATTGATCAGGGGTCAGATAGTTAGAAAGTTGATAATACTCGCATAATTGCGTATGGACACATTTTTCTAAGATTTTTGACAATACAGGGAGCAATGATATAGGACGATAGTTAGAAACCAAGGTTAACTCCCCACTTTTATGAATAAGCACTACTCTTGCAGTTTTCTAGAGTTTGGGTATGTATCCAGACACCAAGGATTCGTTAATTAGGGTTGTGACAGGCTTAGCAATTGCCAGCGCACTGAGCTTCAACAGCATTGCTGGAATTTGATCAGGTCCTGACTGGTTTTTCATTGTTAGATTATTAAGGTGTTTCTTAATGACATTGAAGGGTACAGGTCTAAAATTGAACTTTTCTATATTGGGTCTTTGCTGTTTTAGTGGGGCCTGATCCACATTTGTAGCTTCAGGATGCATGCCATTTATTAGTTTGTCAATCAGGGTGGTGGAGCATCCGACAAAATAATTGTTAAAGGCATTTGCTACTTCTAAGGGGAGTTGTGGTTTTGGTTATCCACATTGACAGTGGAGGGTTGGGAGTGGATTGGTGGATTTTGTAAGTTATTTATGAGTTTCCAAAACTTTCTAGGGTTAGATATATTATTGTGCAGATTTTCACAGAAATAATGTGCCTTAGCCAATTTTGTTTGTTTAGTACATATATTTCGCCATTGTCTATATACACAGTGATCATTCATAGAGCCAGTATGCTTGAACTTTGACCACAATGAATCCCGAAATTGGTACATTTGAATGAGGTCAGCTGTGATCCAATTCAAGTGTGCTCCTTTTACTCTCACCTTACACAGCGGTGCATGTAAATTCCAAACTTGTAGGAGTTCAGACTGAAAGAATTCAACTGCAGAGTCTAGATCTGGGATTAGGTTTAAGCTGTGCCAGAGGAGGTTCTTGATGTCATTTAAAAAAGATTGAAGATTAAATTTTTTGAAGGACCTGGTGATTTTAACCTTGGGAGAGGATTTAGTAGCCTTTATTTTGCGCACACAGTACACTAAGCAGTGGTCACTGAAATTGTTAGGGAGAACATATGAACAAATAAATACATATGTACACACAAATAGATATGTACATTGGAGCACTTTGCCGTTAAGTAGATGAAAACGTATAAAAACATATTTATGAAATATTCATTCTTAATAAAGTGTTATACTGTGAATTTACTGTAAATATTTCACTTTCCAATGTTCTTGATTGCTGAGCTTGACACTAACAATCTAAGAGACATAAGCAACAAAATTCCCCTTATCGGTAAACCAAACCTTCTGCCTGGATAGGATGAAAACTTCTGCTGGTCTGGATGTCCTCATCTGGCCCATCGGATGAAGACTTCTGGACGGATCGGATGACCACTGGTGCCCGGCTGGGTGAAGACGGCTCAAGGTAGGGTGATCTTCAATGGGGTAGTGTTAGGTTTTTTTTAAGGGGGTATTGGGTGGGTTTTAGAGTAGGGGTGTGTGAGTGGTGGGTTGTAATGTTGGGGGGGGATTTATAGGTAAAAGAGCTGATTACTTTGGGGCAATGCCCCTCAAAGGCCCTTTTAAGAGCTATTTGTAATTTAGTATAGGGTAGGGCATTTTATTATTTTGGGGGGCTTTTTTATTTTATTAGGGGGCTTAGATTAGTTGTAATTAGTTTAAACTTCTTGTAATTTTTTTTTTCTGTAATTTAGTGTTTCATTTTTTTCGTAATTTAGTGTTTGTTTTTTTTCCGTAATTTAGTTTATTGAATTTAATTGTAATTAATTGTAGGTAGTTTAGGTAATTAGTTTAATGATAGTGTAGTGCTAGGTGTAATTGTAACTTATGTTAAGATTTATTTTACAGGTAATTTTGTACTTATTTTAGCTAGGTAGTTATTAAATAGTTAATACCTATTCTACCTAGTTAAAATAAATACAAAGTTGCCAGTAAAATAAAAATAAATCATAAGATAGATACAATGTAACTATTAGTTATATTGTAGCTAGCTTAGGGTTTATTTTATAGGTAAGTATTTAGTTTTAAATAGGAATAATTTATTTAATTGTAGTTATTTTATTTAGATTTATTTTAATTATATTTAAATTAGGGGTGTGTTAGGGTTAGACTTAGGTTTAGGGGTTAATAACTTTATTTTAGTGGCGGCGACATTGGCGGCATAAGATTAGGGGTTAATTCATTCAATATTTTTGCAGCGATGTTGGGGGGGGGGCAGATTAGGGGTTAATAACTATAATGTAGGTGTTGGCGATGTTGGGGGCAGCAGATTAGGGGTTAATACATATAATGTAGGTGGCGGCAGTGTCCGGAGCGGAAGATTAGGGGTTAATAATATAATGTAGGTGTCAGCGATGTCGGGACGGCAGATTAGGGGTTAATAAGTGTAAGATTAGGGGTGTTTAGACTCGGGGTTCATGTTAGGGTGTTAGGTGTAGACATATTTTTTATTTCCCCATAGGAAACAATGGGGCTGCGTTAGAAGCTGGACGCTGCTTTTTTGCAGGTGTTAGGTTTTTTTCCAGCCAGCTCAGCCCCATTGTTTCCTATGGGGAAATCGTGCACAAGCACGTTTAGCCAGCTTACCGCTACCGTAAGCAGTGCTGGTATTGAGGTGAGATGTGGAGCTAAATTCTGTTCAACGCTCACCTTTTTGCGGCTAACGCCAGGTTTAAAAAAACCTGTAATACCAGCGTTGGCTTAAGGTAGCGGTGGAAAAAAAGGAGCGTTAGAGCCGCAAGCCTTACCGACAAACTCGTAATCTAGCTGTTTAGTTTTTACAACAACTAATAAACGGCTATATTACGAGTTTTGCAGTAAGAGCTGCTCGGTTATAAATTGTCACCACTCACTTACCTACAGCGCTGGTATTACAGGTTTTCAAAAACAAAGCGCTAGCAGGCAATATTTCAGCGTAAAGCAAAATTGAGCTCCATACCGCACTCCCATACCAGCGCTGCAGTGAGCTGGTTTTACGTGCTCATGCACGATTTCCCTCTAGACATCAATGGGGAGAGCCGGCTGAAAAAAAGCCTAACAACTGCAATAAAGCAGCGTAAAGCTCCGTAACGCAGCCCCATTGATTCCTATGGGGAAAGAAAATTTATGTTTACACCTAACACCCTAACATGAACCCGAGTCTAAACACCTCTAATCTGCCGCCCCTGACATCGTCGCCACCTACATTATACTTATTAACCCCTAATCTTCCGCCCCCGACATCGCCGCCACCTACCTACACTTATTAATCCCTAATCTGCTGCCCCCAAAGTCGCTGCTACCTACATTACATTTATTAACCCCTAATCTGCCGCCCCCGACATTGCCACCACCTTCATTACACTTATTAACCCCTAATCTGCCGCCCCTGACATCGCTGCCACCTACATTAAACTTATTAACCCCTAATCTGCCGCCCCCGACATCGCTGCCGCCTACATTACACTTATTAACCCCTAATCTGCCGCCCCCAAAGTCGCCGCCACCTACATTACACTTATCAACCCCTAATCTGCCGCTCCCCAATGTCGCCGCCACATCGTTTATAATGGATGTTTGGTCTTCAAAAACTGTAAGTGGATCTTCGGGGGTTAATGTTAGGTTTTTTTAAGGGTTTATTGGGTGGGTTTTATTTTTAGCTTAGGGTTTGGGCAAGGAAAAAGAGCTAAATGCCCTTTTAAGGGCAATGCCCATCCAAATGCCCTTTTCAGGGCAATGGGGAGCTTAAGTTTTTTTAGTTAGGATTTTATTTGGGGGGTTTGGTTGTGTGGGTGGTGGGTTTTACTGTTGGGGGGTTGATTTGTATTTTTTTCAGGTAAAAGAGATGATTTCTTTGGGGCAATGCCCCGCAAAAGGCCCTTTTAAGGGCCATTGGTAGTTTATTGTAGGCTAGGGTTTTTTTTATTTTTGGAGGCTTTTTTATTTTGATAGGGCTATTAGATTTTGTGTAATTAGTTTAAATATTTGATAATTTGTTTTTTATTTTGTGTAATTTAGTGTTTGTTTTTTTGTAATTTAGTTAATTGTATTTAATAAATGTAATTGATTTAATTTTAGTGTAAGGTTAGATGTTAGTATAACTCAGGTTAGGTTTTATTTTACAGGTAAATTTGTATTTATTTTAGCTAGGTAGTTAGTAAATAGTTAATAACTATTTAGTAACTAGTCTACCTAGTTAAAATAAATACAAATTTATTTGTGAAATAAAAATAAAACCTAAGCTAGATACAATATAACTATTAGTTATATTGTAGCAAGCTTAGAGTTTATTTTACAGTTAAGTATTTAGTTTTAAATAGGAATTATTTAGTTATTAATAGTAGGTTTTATTTAAATTTATTTTAATTACATTAAAGTTAGTGGGTGTTAGGGTTAGGGTTAGACTTAGGGTTTAATAACTTTAATATAGTGGCGGCGACGTTGGGGGCGGCAAATTAGGGGTTAATAAATGTAATGTAGGTGTTGGCGGTATCGGGAGCAGCAGATTGGGGGTTAATAATATTTAACTAGTGTTTGTGATGCGGGAGTACGGAGGTTTAAAGGTTAATATGTTTATTCTAGTGGTGGCGATGTCGGTATGGATGTTGATGGTATTGGCTGTACCGCTCACTTTTTGGCCTCCCAGGCAAACTCGTAATACCGGCTCTGTGGAAGTCCCATTGAAAATGGACTTTTTGAAAGCTGCGGTACTAATGTTGCGTGACGGCCAAAAAGGTGTGCGGTACACCCATGCCTACAAGACTTGTAATTGCGGCGTTAGGGAAAATGAGAGTTCAGTACGTCCCCTCCAAGTGCAGTGGAATGTTGCTCTGTCACTTCCTTACAGAGCAGGAAGAGATGCAGAGAGAGCAGTGTTTTAGCCACATTTTATTGAAGTAAGTTCTGCAACCTTAGATTTTGCTGAAAGGGATTCTGTTAGTGAAATGGTAATTTAATGAATGTGGTTTAGTGTTTTTTGTTATTCTTTAACAGCAGTTTAAGGATCGTTTTTGTATTTTGTTTGCTCAAACTTTACACCCACTACATTAGCAGTTTGCCTCTGTACTGCACACTAGTATATAGTCTCACTCTCTTACTGACTTATTGATGTTACCTTAGCAGCTTGCCTTTGTACTGCACACTAGTATATAGTCTCACTCTCTTACTGACTTATTAATGTTACCTTAGCAGCTTGCCTCTGTATTGCACACTAGTATATAGTCTCACTCTCTTACTGACTTATTAATGTTACCTTAGCAGCTTGCCTCTGTATTGCACACTAGTATATAGTCTCACTCTCTTACTGACTTATTAATGTTACCTTAGCAGCTTGCCTCTGTACTGCACACTAGTATATAGTCTCACTCTCTTACTGACTTATTAATGTTACCTTAGCAGCTTGCTTTTTTACTGCACACTAGTATATAGTCTCACTCTCTTACTGACTTATTAATGTTACCTTAGCAGCTTGCCTCTGTACTGCACACTAGTATATAGTCTCACTCTCTTACTGACTTATTAATGTTACCTTAGCAGCTTGCCTCTGTACTGCACACTAGTATATAGTCTCACTCTCTTACTGACTTATTAATGTTACCTTAGCAGCTTGCCTCTGTACTGCACACTAGAATATAGTCTCACTCTCTTACTGACTAATTAATGTTACCTTAGCAGCTTGCCTCTGTACTGCACACTAGTATATAGTCACACTCTCTTACTGACTTATTAATGTTACCTTAGCAGCTTGCCTCTGTACTGCACACTAGTTTATAGTCTCACTCTCTCACTGACTTATTAATGTTACCTTAGCAGCTTGCCTCTGTACTGCACACTAGTATATAGTCTTACTCTCGTACTGACTTATTAATGTTACCTTAGCAGCTTGCCTCTGTACTGCACACTAGTTTATAGCCTCATCACTCTCTTACTGACTAATTAATGTTACCTTAGCAGCTTGCCTCTGTACTGCACACTAGTATATAGTTTCACTCTCTTACTGACTTATTAATGTTACTTTAGCAGCTTGCCTCTGTACTGCACACTAGTATATAGTCTCACTCTCTTACTGACTTATTAATGTTACCTTAGCAGCTTGCCTCTGTACTGCACACTAGTTTATAGTCTCACCCTCTTACTGACTTATTAATGTTACCTTAGCAGCTTGCCTCTGTACTGCACACTAGTTTATAGTCTCTCTCTCTTACTGACTTATTAATGTTACCTTAGCAGTTTGCCTCTGTACTGCACACTAGTTTATAGTCTCACCCTCTTACTGACTTATTAATGTTACCTTAGCAGCTTGCCTTTGTACTGCACACTAGTTTATAGCCTCTGTACTGCACACTAGTTTATAGCCTCTGTACTGCACACTAGTTTATAGCCTCATCACTCTCTTACTGACTTCTGAACTTCTGTAGCTCTGCAACTGTGTTTTCTCACAACATTATCTTACTATTATGCTGTTTGTATGGATGAGTTGTTATTTGACAAGAGTAAGCTATACCAACAGCATGGTAATGTAAAATGAAACCAAGCAGTTTAGAATGAGTCATAGCAAATATTCATATATCCATGGCTCCTGTAGCTATAGTATTTCATTTAAACCAGGGATTCCTTAGGTGTATGTTGGACAACCCTGATGTAGACAACAAATACTAATTTATTAATGTTCCCATTCATATGTGCTGTTCTGTTTCAGATATTTAAAATAGATTGTAGACTATTAGCATTTGATAGTCACTTAAAATATTACTTAAACATTCAGTGGTGCCTCCCCCATTTCAGTGTTTCCTCTCTCCACACTTATGTGTCTCTCTCCTCCCTCTGTCTCCCTCTCTCCCCCTTCTGTCTCACTCCCATCTGTCTGTCTCTCTCTCCCCTCTGTCTCTCTTTCTCCCCTCTGTCTCTCTCTCTCTCTACCCTCTGTCTCTCCCCCCTATGTCTCTCTCTCTCTCCCCTCTGTCTTTCTCTCTCCCCTCTTTCTCTCTCTCTCTCTCTCTCTCTCTCTCTCTCTCTCTCTCTCTCTCTCTCTCTCTCCCCTCTGTCTCTCTCTATCCCCTGTCTCTGTCTTTCTCTTTCCCCTATGTCTCTCTCTCTCCCCTGTCTCTCTCTCTCTCTCTCCCCTCTGTCTCTCTCTCTCCCCTCACTGTCTCTCTCTCTCTCCCCTCTGTCTCTCTCTCTCTCTCTCCCCTCTGTGTCTCTCTCTATCCCTTCTGTCTCTCTCTCTCTCTCTCTCTCTCTCTCTCCCCTCTGTCTCTCTGTCTCCCCTCTGTCTCTCTCTCTCCCCCCTCTGTCTCTCTCTCTCTCCCCTCTGGGTGTGTCTCTCTCTATCCATCTCTCTTTCTCTATCCGTCTGTCTCTCTCTCTATCCATCTCTCTCTCTGTCCATCTCTCTCCCTGTCTCTCCCACTCCCTCTGTCTCTCTCCTTATGTGTCGTTCTCCATGGTCTCTTTCTCTCTGTGTCTCTCTTCCTCCCCCTCTGACTCTCTTATCCCTTATGTGTCTCTCTAACCCTCTGTGTGATTGTGTCTCTCTCTCTTTCTCTCTAACCCTCTGTGTCTCTCTCCCTCTCCCCCATCTCTCTCTCCCTCTCCCATTGAGTGCTTTTCTGTGTTTTGGTCTACCTTTTATTTATTTAATCAATGAATTGGTAGTGCCATCTGAGGATGTGGCTTTATTTAAAGGGGTGGGGTCAAGTGCCCCACCATCTTTAAATTTCACCAGCTGCCACTGGATCAAGACATTTTTATATTTACTGAATAATGAAGGAATCTATAAGCATAATTTGCAGCATTAAAGTAAAAAGTATGTTTTAATCCATGGGCCTGGATTTCTAGATCTCATAATCAGAGCAAGCATTTTGTTATCTGGCAAGAGTTTCTGTTATAATCCTTTAGACTAAAATCAGATGTATACTAAGTTGACCAGTTTTCCAAGACACCATTTAAAGGGACCTGAAACCCATATGTTTTCTTTCATGATTTAAAAAGAGCATGCAATTTTAAATAACTTAACAATTTACATCTAATATCTAATTTTCTTCATTCTTTTGATATCCTTTGTTGAAAATCATATCTAAATATGCTCAGTAGCTGCTGATTGGTGGCTACACAAAGATACCTCATGCGATTGGCTCACCCATGTGCATTGCTATTTCTTCAACAAAGGATATCTAAAGAATGAAGGTGTATCCTAGCCACTGCCTCACCAGCCTCTGATATCACCACATGTCACTGGTATCTATCTTAGGTTTTATTTTTATTTCACAGGTAAGTTTGTATTTATTTTAACTAGGTAGATTAGTTAGTAAATAGTTATTAACTATTTACTAACTACCTAGTTAAAATAAATACAAACTTACCTGTGAAATAAAACCTAACCTGCCTTACACTGAAAACTAACATTACAATAAATTAAAATTAATTAAATTATTAAAATACAATTTTCTAAATTACAAAAAAACACACTAAATTACAAAAAATAAAAAACGAAATTATCAAAAATAAAAACAAATTACTCTTAATCTAATAGCCCTATCAAAATAAAAAAGCCTCCCAAAATAAAAAAAACTAGCCTACACTAAACTGCCAATGGCCCTTAAAAGGGCCTTTTGTGGGTCATTGCCCCAAAGAAATCAGCTCTTTTACCTGTAAAAAAAAATACAAACACCCCCCAACAGTAAAACCCACCACCCATCCAACCCCCACAAATAAAAACATATCTAAATAAACCTAAGCTAACCATTGCCCTGAAAAGGGCATTTGGTTGGGCATTGCCCTTAAAAGGGCATTTAGCTCTTTTACATTGCCCAAACCCTAAGCTAAAAAAAAAAAAACACCCCAAAAAAACCTTAAAAAAACCTAACATTAACCTCCGACAATACACTTACAGTTATCGAAGTCCAGACATCCATCCTCATCCAGCCGGCGAAGTCATCATCCAGGCGGCAAGAAGTCTTCATCTGGGCGGCCTCTTCCATCTTCATCCAGCCGGCGAAGTCCTCATCCAGACGGCAAGAAGTCTTCATCCAGATGGCATCTTCTATCTTCATCCATCCAGCTCGGAGCGGGTCCATCTTCAAGACATCCAGTGCGGAGCATCCTCTTCTTACGATCATTGCTGGAAAATGAAGTTTTCTTTAAGTGACGTAATCCAAGATGGCGTCCCTTACATTCCTATTAGCTGAAAGATTTCTATCAAACTACCGTTCCACTTATAATCTAGTCCTTAGTAGGAGTTGGTGATTGGTGGCCCCACACATATACTTCTTGTCCTGAAAAGCTAAAGGTTTGTTTACCTGCTACATTAATTTCTTTCATGATAGTGAGAGCCCATGAGTCATTATGCATGGGAATATTCCACTCCTGACCACTAGGAGGAAACAACAAAGCCCCAACACAGCAGAGGTTAAAATCCCTCCCACTTCGGTAGTGTAGCGTATGTGATCCGATGGTTTTAGATTCTTGTGCGTGTGTATAAGTGTAGGGCGTTTTTGTGATCTAATGGATCAGATTATTGTGCGTGCGTATGAGTGCAGTGTGTTTGTATGATCTGATGGATCTAGATTCTTGTGTGTATGAGTGTAGTGTGTTTGTGTGATCCGATGGATCCTGATTGTTGTGCGTGTGAATTAGTGCAGTGTGTTTGTGTGATCTGATGGATCTAGATTGTTGTGCGTGTGAATTAGTGCAGTGTGTTTGCGTGATCTGATGGATCTAGATTGTTGTGCGTGTGTATGAGTGCAGTGTGTTTGTGTGATCAGATGGATCTAGATTATTGTGCATGTGTATGAGTGAAGACTATGCATTGTAAATATTATATAGCGGTCCAGTCAGGGGCCTATTTTGGCCTAGGTAAACAAGGTACTTGCCTAGGGCAGCAGATTGGGAGATGGCAGCACTTTTTTTGTGGCTATATTTATTAGAAGCATAAATGGGCTAAATAACTACATGTACAGATATTTACTGATTAAAAAGGTCCAGAGTGAATAAAAATAAACTGATTGGCTGTTGGAATCGCTACAAGGGATAATATCGAAATAGGACCAAAGACAGAAAAAATGTATAATAACTAAAAATATGTATTTAATAAATATGCATGAACTATTTAATACATATTTTTAGTTATTATACATTTTTTCTGTCCTATTTCGATATTATCCCTTGTAGCGATTCCAACAGCCAATCAGTTTATTTTTACTCACTCTAGACCTTTTTAATCAGTAGATATCTGTAGCGATCAATATACAGGTAGATATTTAGCACATTTATGCTTTAACTGTCTTAAGTAGACCCAGACACTTTGGTTTGATCACATTTGGTAATTTTTTTAAATTTTCACACATGGTGTTGATTTTTTAATTTTTGGAGACACTTCTTTTATATTTATTCATTCATTCATTCATTTATTTATTTATATTGGATCCTTTTTTAGTACACACTCCGCTTTAGCGCCATCCTACTTTTCTTCTTCTATATTTGCATATTGGTTTTCCCTGTGGAAAGGGTTTCCCAGGATAGGCTGTGAGTGCATAGATAGCGCAACACTTTTTTCTTTTTGCACTGGATAATAGCAGACTGCCCATGCAGATTACTTTTTAGAGGTTGAAATACCTCCCACTTCGGTAGTGTAGTGTGTGTGATCCGATGGATCTAGATTCTTGTGTGTGTGTATGAGTGTAGTGTATTTGTGTGATCCGATGGATCTAGATTGTTGTCCGTGTGTATGAGTGCAGTGTGTTTGTGTGATCTGATGGATCTAGATTCTTGTGCGTGTGTATGAGTGCAGTGTGTTTGTGTGATCTGATGGATCTAGATTCTTGTGTGTGTGTTTGTGTGATCCGATTTATCTAGATTTTTGTGCATGTGTATGAGTGTAGTGTGTTTGAGTGATCCGATGGATCTAGATTCTTGTGCATGTGTATGAGTGTAGTGTTTTTGTGGGATCCGATGGATCTAGATTCTTTTGCATATGTATGAGTGTAGTGTGTTTGCGTGATCTGATGGATCTAGATTCCTGTGTGTGTGTATGAGTGCAGTGTGTTTGTGTGATCCTATGGGTCTAGATTGTTGTGCGTGTGTATTAGTGCAGACCGTGCTTGTAAATATTATATAGCGGACCAGTCAGGGGCCAATTTTGGCCTAGGTAAACAAGGTACTTGCCTAGGGCAGCAGATTGGGAGATGGCAGAACTTTTTTGTGGCTATATTTATTAGCTTACAGTTATTTTAGAAGTATTATACAGGTAATATTGAGAAATTTTGCTCAAGGAGCTTACATTTTGTAGGGCACGGGGATAATAGCAGACTGCCCATGCAGATTACTTTTTAGAGGTAACTCTGAACCTTCCATTTATTTAGCTAGTTATTGACTTAAGTTCTGTTGGCTTTCAGCACTTCATATTCTGTTTGTGTCAATTGTATCAAGAAAGCTGTGCTTGGGGGTTTATATATTGCAGCAATAGATAAATATGTGTGTGTTAGCGCACATGTTTTGGTTGTCCTTTTGAACATTTACTAAAAAGTTCACATTAATCCCTACCAAAAAGAAGAAAAAAAAAGGCCTAAAAGATTCTTGTGCATGTGTATGAGTGTTGTGTGTTTGTGGGATCTGATGGATCTAGATTCTTGTGCATGTGTATGAGTGTTGTGTGTTTGTGGGATCCGATGGATCTAGATTCTTGTGCATGTGTATGAGTGTTGTGTGTTTGGGGGATCTGATGGATCTAGATTCTTGTGCGTGTGTATGAGTGTTGTGTTTTTGTGGAATCTGATGGATCTAGATTCTTGTGCATGTGTATGAGTGTTGTGTGTTTGTGGGATCTGATGGATCTAGATTCTTGTGCGTGTGTATGAGTGTTGTGTGTTTGTGGGATCCGATGGATCTAGATTCTTGTGCATGTGTATGAGTGTTGTGTGTTTGGGGGATCTGATGGATCTAGATTCTTGTGCATGTGTATGAGTGTTGTGTGTTTGTGGGATCTGATGGATCTAGATTCTTGTGTGTGTGTGTGTGTGTATGAGTGCAGTGTGTTTGTGGGATCTGATGGATCTAGATTCTTGTGCATGTGTATGAGTGTAGTGTGTTTGTGGGATCTGATGGATCTAGATTCTTGTGCGTGTGTATGAGTGTAGTGTGTTTGTGGGATCCGATGGATCTAGATTCTTGTGCGTGTGTATGAGTGTTGTGTGTTTGTGGCATCCGATGGATCTAGATTCTTGTGCGTGTGTATGAGTGTTGTGTTTTTGTGGAATCTGATGGATCTAGATTCTTGTGCGTGTGTATGAGTGTTGTGTGTTTGTGGGATCCGATGGATCTAGATTCTTGTGCGTGTGTATGAGTGTTGTGTTTTTGTGGGATCTGATGTATCTAGATTCTTGTGCGTGTGTATGAGTGTTGTGTGTTTGTGTGATCCGATGGAACTAGATTCTTGTGCGTGTGTGTTACAGAAGCATTAGTTATTTTGTTGTGAAGAGCTTATTTCCCAGCAGCAATGCCTGAACCAGCAAGCCAGCACCTAAGAAGGGCTCCAAGAAAACCGTAACAAGTATCATTTCATAAAGAGTTAACTCTTTTTTTCAGCTTTTAGAAACTATTGTCTAATTACACGTTTGCTGGCCTCAGCTCTAAGTTTAGTGATAACAAATCCCATTGTCTAATCACCTCTGGAGCCAGACTGCTAATTGATAAGATGAACTTGTAAACTTGTTATCTTAAGTACTGTAATCCTATTGTGGCCTGTCAAAGGACAGTGCTCTCTATCTAAATGTGTGATGGGGGATTTTGTGCTTCCCCCCCTCTCCCCCTGGGAGTGCCCTGTGTGCATGTAACCTTAATAAAAAGCAGGCTGGGCATGCCAGTCCTGAGTTCTTGTTTGACCCTCAATCGCAGCGTTGACTCGTTTTTGTGGGCAGAAGGGTATCCTAGCTGTACTGCAGCTAAGGGAGATTATTCTATATTTGCGAGACTCATATAGAATACTATGGAAAGCAGCTTCTCCCCTCTTTAGCAATAGGGATCCAGGCTACTAAGCGGTCCATCTCTCAGCGAGACTAAGGGTAACTGTAACATTTGGCGGCAGTGGCGGGATTTTCCTGGATTTCCTAGGAGAGGTACAGAACGGATGGAGAGCGCTTACGAAAAATTGAAGCGTACAACCCTAAAGGATTTACTTGAAAGCAGAGGGGGGTACGCCAGCAACCGGCCGAGGAGAGAGCTGATCGCAGAATTGACCGAACTGGATCAGAGCTTCACAATGGCGGAAACACCGACCACGATTAGTGACGAAAAAAACAGGATTGTTCAGGAAAGGCTCTCATTATACGGGCCGAACCCCTCCATGGAATTGGTACAGCAGTTGATGGCGGAGGCGGACGAGGATATACGAGAGACACGAGCCCACGAACTCAACCTAGCGAACGCACACCGCAATGCTGAAGCCCCGCAGGTAATCATCCCTGTCGAAAATGCTGGGAGGCCCAAGATACCCTATGCGGCATTTCGACCCTTCCTAGAGAGCGAGACAGGGATTGATGAATATTTGGCGGACTTCGAAAGGCAATGTGCCCTGCACCAGATTCCCAACAGAGAGTGGCCCACGATATTGTCTGGGAAACTATCCGGGCGAGCCCTGGAAGCCTTTCGTACTCTGGGTGCTGAGGAAGTGACACAGTATGAGCTAGTTAAGGAGACACTGTTGCGACGGTACGCTGTAACTCCGGACACGTATCGCCGACAGTTTCGGGGCACGGAAAAGAAGCCTAACGATACCCATATGGAATGGGCGCACCGAATGCGGAGAGCGGCAAATCACTGGCTGAGCGGAAGTAAAGCGGTGACTGGGGAGGAAATTTTACAATTGTTTCTCTTAGAACATTTTTATAATGGCATGGAACAGCAAGGGAAGGAATGGCTGCGAGACAGGCGGCCTTCTACCTTAGAAGAAGCAGCCAAATTGGCCGATGAACATTATGACTCCCGTCTTCACGAACCCATGAACTACCGAGCTCCAGCACGGGTCGAACCCAGAGAGGTTTACCGTGCACCCCCTCGTGCTGAATTCCGAGCCCCGGTGCCCACAGGGCCCGTCCAACACTCAGGACCACCCAATAACAGCTCTGAGCGTCCCAGACCGACTTGCCACCGATGCAAGCAACCAGGGCATTTCATGGCTAGCTGCCCCCTTAATACGCACCAGACACCCAGGAATTACAATTACCCCTCTGGGTCCTATCGTCCGGCCCGGGCCCTCTGTGTTAACCAAGAGGCCCCTATGGAGGGATATGTGGGGCCGCTTCACGAGGCAGACCCTGTATATGCTGCCTCAGATAACCGCCAGCACCATCGGCAGAGGGTATGGCTCGAGGGGCGATCTACCGAGGGATTGCGAGACACAGGGGCTACTATCACGCTGGTACAGAGTCATTTGGTGCCAGAGCACAAGCGATCCGGACAGACTGTGGCCGTTAGAGTGGCGGGGGGGGATGTGTACAAAATTCCAACAGCTAAAGTGCATCTTGATTGGGGAGCGGGAAAGGGGGCTGTGAACGTGGGCCTAATGGATATTTTACCTGCCGAAGTACTACTGGGCAACGATTTGGGCCCCATGACTTCTGCCTATGCTCCAGTATGCAACAACGAGGCGGACCCAGTGACTACACGGGCCCAAGCCCGGACGGAGCGAGAGCTCTCACCAGTGCGGGAGACACAGGTAAGACCTACCCCGACCTTGCCTGACAGGTTAGGCCCCATACCCTGGGACACCCCAGATGCTTTCGAGGCAGAGTCTAAGACTGACCCGACCTTACAAAAGTACCGGGAACGAGCAGAGACCGGAGGGGGCGGGGCAGATAACGAAACATTCTTATGGGAAAAAGGGAAACTATACCGCTGGACAGAGAAAAGGGGACAGCGTAGGCGACAGCTGGTAGTGCCCCACAAATACCGTCAAGAAATCCTCAAAATAGGCCACGACATCCCCTTAGCAGGCCACCTAGCCGTTACCCGTACCCTACACCGCATTACTCACACGTTCTTTTGGCCAGGGGTGCACGCTGACGTTAGAACTTACTGTAACACCTGCGATGTGTGTCAACGAGTAGGAAGGCGAGGCGATCACCCTAAAGCCCAGCTAGTAAATATGCCCATTGTAGAGGAACCCTTCAGCCGGGTTGCTATTGACCTAGTGGGACCACTGGCTACCCCTAGTCCCTCCGGTAAGCGATACATTCTTACCGTAGTGGACTACGCTACCAGGTACCCAGAGGCTGTCGCCCTATCCAACATACAAGCGGATACGGTAGCGAATGCACTAGTACAGGTGTTCTCCCGGGTAGGATTTCCAAAAGAAATCCTATCCGACCGAGGCACCCAATTTACGGCTGAATTGACCCAACAACTCTGGCAGGTTTGCAAAATTAAGTCCCTCCTGAGCTCCCCATACCACCCCCAGACGAACGGGCTGTGTGAGAGGTTCAATGGGACCCTCAAGCAAATGCTCAAGACGTTCACTCAGGAATACCGAGACTGGGAACGCTTCCTGCCGCACCTCCTATTTGCTTATCGGGAGGTGCCCCAGGAAATGACAGGGTTCTCTCCCTTCGAGTTGCTCTACGGAAGAAAGGTACGGGGACCCCTAAACCTGATCCGGGAGCACTGGGAGGGAGAGATGGAGGCTGACGGTGTCCCCATTGTGCCATACGTGCTGGAACTCAGGGACCGAATGGAGCAATTAGCCAAATCCGTACGGGCTAATCTCCAGTTGGCCCAGAGAAGACAGAAAGTATGGTACGATCGGGGGGCCCGAAAGAGAATCTTCACCATAGGACAAAAGGTGTTAGTACTTAAGCCGGTGAAGACAGACAAATTGCAGGCGTCCTGGCAGGGTCCCTACCAGATCGTAGAGAAAAGGGGAGACACCACTTATGTGATAGCTAGCTGCCACGACAACAATCTTAGAAAGACATTCCATGTAAACATGCTCAAGGAATATTTTGAGCGACCGTGACGGCCATATGTTGTTCCCCTCAGGAAGACCCCGACAGTTTACCCATTCCAGACCTATTAGAAAAGAGCCTCCCCACAGGTATAGTGGCGCAGGTTCAGATAGGGGACCGACTTAGCCCCACTGAAAGGGAGCAGCTCAACCAACTCCTCCAGTCCAAACACCTCACCTTCTCCCCGAAGCCAGGGTACACTACTTTAACCACCCACCAGGTAGATACTCCGGGACAAGCTCCCTTGCGCCAGGCTCCGTACCGAATCCCCGAAGCAGTTAGGACAGGAATGAAGAAGGAGATCGATGAGATGCTCCAGCTCAGGGTTATTGAGCCCTCCGATAGTCCCTGGGCCTCCCCAGTTGTCTTGGTGCCCAAGAAAGATGGGACCACCCGGTTCTGCGTAGACTATCGGAGGCTCAATGAAAATACCGTGACGGACGCTTACCCTATGCCCAGGGTAGACGAGCTACTCGATCGTATAGCCAGGGGAAATTACCTGACCACTATTGACCTCTGCAAAGGTTACTGGCAGATTCCCCTGGCCCCGGAGGCTATCCCCAAGTCGGCATTCGTCACCCCATTCGGCTTATATCAGTTTAGGGTAATGCCGTTTGGGATGAAGAATGCCCCAGCTACATTCCAGCGCTTGGTGGATAGGCTCCTGGATGGCTTCCAGAGTTTTGCTTGCGCCTACCTGGACGACATAGCGATCCACAGTGAGTCCTGGGAGGACCACTTAGCTCATGTGGGAATGGTTCTGGATCAGATCCGGGCTGCTGGCCTGACTCTGAAGCCAGAAAAATGCCACTTTGGGATGGCCGAGGTACAGTACCTGGGTCACCGGGTGGGGTGTGGAAAGCAGCGACCAGAGCCGGCCAAAATAGAAGCTGTCGCCAATTGGCCCACCCCCATCACTAAGACTCAGGTCCTAGCCTTCCTGGGCACGGCAGGGTACTATAGACGGTTCGTACCAGACTACAGCACACTTGCCAAACCCCTGACTGACTTGACCAAGAAGAACTTACCTCGACAGGTCCTGTGGTCTCCCCACTGTGAAACGGCTTTCCAGGCTCTCAAAAATGCTCTAATTAACGCTCCTGTCTTGGCGGCCCCAGCCCTTAACAAATGTTTTATCGTCCATACAGATGCTTCCATGTTCGGGCTGGGAGCCGTCCTCAGCCAAGTAGGCGAAGATGGAGGGGAGCATCCAGTTGCCTACATCAGCCGGAAGCTCCTGCCCCGCGAAGTCAGCTATGCAGCTTTCGAAAAGGAGTGTTTGGCTTTGGTGTGGGCATTAAAGAAATTGACTCCCTATTTATATGGTCAGGAGTTCACTCTGGTCACCGACCATAACCCGTTGGTGTGGCTGAACCGGGTCTCTGGAGATAACGGCAGGCTATTACGTTGGAGCTTATCGTTGCAACCCTTCAATTTCACCATTACTTACAGACCTGGGAAACAGAATGGCAACGCCGACGGGTTGTCCAGACAAACCGACCTCAGCCCCGCATAACCAGCGGTCTGGACAGCCTTAGTCTGCCCCGAAAAGGGGTCAGACCGTGTCTGCCAGAGTGTTCCACAGAAAGGGAGCACTGTTACAGAAGCATTAGTTATTTTGTTGTGAAGAGCTTATTTCCCAGCAGCAATGCCTGAACCAGCAAGCCAGCACCTAAGAAGGGCTCCAAGAAAACCGTAACAAGTATCATTTCATAAAGAGTTAACTCTTTTTTTTCAGCTTTTAGAAACTATTGTCTAATTACACGTTTGCTGGCCTCAGCTCTAAGTTTAGTGATAACAAATCCCATTGTCTAATCACCTCTGGAGCCAGACTGCTAATTGATAAGATGAACTTGTAAACTTGTTATCTTAAGTACTGTAATCCTATTGTGGCCTGTCAAAGGACAGTGCTCTCTATCTAAATGTGTGATGGGGGATTTTGTGCTTCCCCCCCTCTCCCCCTGGGAGTGCCCTGTGTGCATGTAACCTTAATAAAAAGCAGGCTGGGCATGCCAGTCCTGAGTTCTTGTTTGACCCTCAATCGCAGCGTTGACTCGTTTTTGTGGGCAGAAGGGTATCCTAGCTGTACTGCAGCTAAGGGAGATTATTCTATATTTGCGAGACTCATATAGAATACTATGGAAAGCAGCTTCTCCCCTCTTTAGCAATAGGGATCCAGGCTACTAAGCGGTCCATCTCTCAGCGAGACTAAGGGTAACCGTAACAGTGTGTATGAGTGTAATGTGTTTGTGGGATCTGATTTATCTAGATTCTTGTGCGTGTGTATGAGTGTAGTGTGTTTTTGGGATACAATGAATCTAGATTCTTGTGCATATGTATGAGTGTTGTGTGTTTGTGGAATCTGATGGATCTAGATTATTGTGCCTGTGTATGAGCGTAGTGTGTTTGGTGATCCGATGGATCCAGATTCTTGCGTGTTTGTATGAGTGTAGTGTGTTTGGTGATCCGATGGATCTAGATTATTGTGCGTGTGTATGAGTGTAGTGTGTTTGTGGAATCTGATGGATTTAGATTGTTGTGCGTGTGTATGAGTGTAGTGTGTTTGGTGATCCGATGGATCTAGATTATTGTGCGTGTGTATGAGTGTAGTGTGTTTGTGGAATCTGATGGATTTAGATTCTTGTGCGTGTGTATGAGTGTAGTGTGTTTGTGTGATCTGATGGATCTAGATTCTTGTGCATGTGTATGAGTATAATGTGTTTGTGGGATCCGATGGATCTAGATTATTGTGCATGTGTATGAGTGTACATATGTTTACTTTGGTACTTCACAGAAGATATGTGAGTTGTTTATGGGTTTGCTCATCAGCATTTTTCACTTTCAAAAGGACCAATGAAAGTACTTTTTTTTAAGGAAAGTGTCCACCTTACCTAAGAACATTAGATTCTTTTAAATGTTCATTTATCTATCAAAATTGTATAGGGAGAGTTTAATTATTTCTTTTGTATGTTGTCCACCCTCCAGAAAGCAGCTAATTTTCCTTTAATGGCCTAGTTTCCATTGAGGTGGTAAAGTTTGGAAACTGGTGATAAAACATGTATCTGAAGTCTATGGAGAATTTTCATGTTACCATCAGTTCACAAACTTTACCACCTCAATAGAAATGAGGCTACAGTCGGCAGACCTGATGTAGCCAATCAGAAGCTGTAAGCATCATGGGAAGATCTTGTACAAGCAGCGCATATATAACACTGGTCTGTGTGGTCAGTGCAGCCTCTGATTTACTTTCCAAACTTCAGGTACCAGTGCACAATTGCTCCACTAGTAATCTGGCCCAAAAAGTTTAATTGTTAATTGTAAAAAAAACATATTTATTTTGTCCCCCATTTCTTTCCTTTGATTCTAATTCCTGAAGACTTAACTCTGCTATATTACAAACAGTCATTGGTTTTACACTCTAGTGTCTCATTTAAAACCGTCACTGATTGGACTCAGCATTGAAGGAGTCCTGTGGCGGCCATTGCTGTATGGACAACAACACTTATTTTTTTTCAGTATTTAAACTATAAATATACTTTTAAAACTCATCTGCACTTCTTATTCTCAGGCTAATCTGTGCTTTGAATACATCATTCTGTCTAGCATGTAGTTAATGCCCCTTTAAGAGCAGTATAAATAAATAACGTACACATAAAGCTGCTGGGATTCATCTGAGATCAGGAAACTGAGATAAGCTGTTTTCGGAAGGTTTATTCTTTGCACAAACTCCAGTATTGTAAAGTAAAAACAATAAAATGTAATATATGCAGAATATTCCATTATTCAAGGCTTAGACTGTGAGTCGGTAACAGCTTTTCCAGGGCTCTTAATGAATTAATGTCTTTCAAAATGAATTTGAGTCTCTATAAACAGACGTGTGTTCAGGATATGAAGGAGCCGCAATACTCGATGAATATTGATTTTAATGCCAGGAAATCTAACTGCAGATGGATTGTCGTAAACTCCTAGAACACGCTACAGGCTCCTGAGACAATCACGGCTTTCATTAGAGAATTGGGACAAACAATTTCTGTATGTTTACTTCGTATCCTGGACAGGAGATGTCTGTAACTATTTCCCTTCTTTTTTTCATAATTGCCAGTTTCTGCCAATCAGAGGCTGTTAATGAAGCCCCAGTTCTGAAAAACAATCCATCTGGGTTTAATAGAATTAATATTATAATTTAATGTCAAAAACGTTTTATGAAACTAGCAATGCAATCTGTATTTAGTCATGAAGGTAATCGTAATGGGTTAGCAGGTAACATATATCTTTGTTTTTCAGTTGTAATAGAGACCTAAGCAGGCAATTTACATCCTGTGGGACTGTCACTGATTGGTCTGCACCACTTCCCACCAACAACTTTTTTGGTTTGCGCATATTTTTTGGATGCCTAAGCTACGAATATCCCCGACCTTCTTCAGGCCACCCACTTTGTTCCCTGATGCTTTCTTTTAGACTTGTGCACCGCTAACTGATCATTTGGAACAAATATTCTGAAATATTAGTTATTTAGAATCATTCTTGTGTGCTGCACTATTCGGTATTTGGTAAGTTTAAAATTAACTGAATACTGAATATTTTATTAACATTATATTAGTTTTCGTTAAGACAAATGTAAATATTATCTACTTTGATATTTACCTGTAGTGCGCTGGGGAGAGGCACTAATCCTCTTCTCCTTCATAGACTTCCGCGCTGCGCTAATGCTTCTATTTGTGCGGTTCCCCAGTGCGTAACAGGTACATAAGTGCTGCGGATCCCTTCTCCTTTAGTCCAGGTGAGGGGCTTGCTAATCCCACCCTTCTTCACAGAGTCCAAGGTCTAATTCTCTTATTAGTGTGGACCTGGATTAGCGCCCCCTGCCTGCGCTAAAGGAGATCTGCTGCACTAATAAACCTGTAGCGTACTAGGGAGCCCCATGAATAGGCGCATTAGCTTGACCCTGCAGTCTATGAAGAAAAAGACGATTAGCCTGGCTCCCCAGCGTGCTACAGCTAAGTAATAAACCAAGTAATAACAAATATTTTCCTGAATTATATTCGTAATTCTTTAAATGAGTGCATTCATTCAGATATTCAAATATCCACATTTTTTGCTACATATTGACATTCATAGCAAAACTAATGCACATCCCTACTTTCTATGACACAACCCTCCTGTTGTAGTCCTCTTACTAAACAACAGAGAGGGGGGTCTCTTCCCAAAAGTCCCCTCGCCTCCTGCCTTTTTAGTATGTATGTAAATATTACCTAGTAGCCATCACTAGGAAGCCCTGGACAAGGAAACATGCAAGGGAGGGGCATTTGACCCCTGAATTGGTATAGCAAGAGGTGGAGTGGGATTAAAGAGGATGTTAAGTAGGTGGGATCTCAGTGGGGGGATAAAAGAGTTGGGGTGGCCTGAAAAGAGCGCCAAAGATTTGGAGAGTGTACGTGTGAGAAGAAGCTACCTTCTCCTCACACTTACCTGTCTGAAGAGATTGCAGCTATTGAGGACCTGATGGAGGTAGTGACAGCCCTGGCTCAAGCCAGGGGCACAGACTGGGTGCTGGAGCAGCTTTGTTTGGCAGGTGTAACACCTCTAGCAGGTGTGCAGGTTGCTGGGAGAGACTGGACACCACGGCCATCTGGGGCCAGACTGGTGAGGAGGGCCAGACCTCCGGAATTGGGCAGCAGGAGGATGGCAAGAGTCCCTAGCCTGAGAGAAAGGAGCGGCAGAAGGATTTCTCCAGTGAGGTCTTTGGAGTGCAGTACCAGGATATCTATGCCGGTAAGGCCTAGCACAGCGGGGGAGTTGACAACACAGTCGGATGATGCGTTGGAGGAGCTGCACAGTGAAAGTGTTGAGACTGGGCCAGTTACAGCAGATCAGATAGGGGACCTAAGGGTCCTGGCACAGTTGTTGCAGATTATGTCACCTGGTGCTACGGGGATTGGAGGGGAAGGCAGGGGTCCTAGACAGGACAAAGGGCAGAGATAGTGACCTGAGGACACTGGGGTCAGGATGGGTACAGGGGAGTCTGTGGTGGCTGGCCCTGAATGTATTTCTACTTCCCATGCTGGAGATGCTTACAGTCCCAATAATGGTGGGCAAAGAACCAGTGGGTCAGGGGCGGATAGATGACGGGGGCGATCCCGCTCACCAGTAGATGTTCACAGGCTGGAGATGCTTATGGTCCCAATAATGGTGGCCAGAGAACTTGTGTCTCAGGGGTGGACAGATGAAGGGGGCAATCCCGCTCGCAAGTGGATGTTAGAATGAGGAGGAATGTCCAAACATCACCGACTTGGGGAAGACTGGATCCCAAGTGGAGGAGTAATCCGGAGAGAAAATGAGCCCAGACCAGAAAACAGTCACCTGAGCGACGGGTAGAAGACAGCAGGATGTCAGAGAGGAGATTTGAAGAGAGGATGAGAAGGTCAGCAGTGGGGGAGATTGGGAACAGAGGCGGCAGAAGTCCAGGACCAAGCACTTCAGGTGAGGTGTCTGGGAGTTCTGTGCATAGTTCTTCAAATAATACTAATGTGGGTGCTAGTGGGGATGTCAATACGGTACTTTTAAAGGGCTTAAAGGATATGGTGGCCCAGGTTGAAAAACAGTGTAGTAGGTGGGCTGGATTGGGAGTGGGGGGGGGGGCAGAGGCAGCTGGGGTATGGGGCATGCAGGCTGGTAATCAGGGGGCTGTGGCTGGGGTGGCAGGCCCTTAACTTGGCGGGGCTGTGGCAGGAACCATAAAGGTGGAGAGGAAGAAGAGGTACAGAAAGTTACAGAAAACTTTTAGCAATAGCAAATGTGATCTCAGAGAAGTTCACTGAACAGGGATCTGGGTTGTTTTGTTACTTTGATGAGATTTCATCAGCTTATCGTACTTATGGGGGCATGGCCTGCTGGAGGTACGATGAGCAGTTTCTCCAGAAGATAGCAGTACGCCCGGACATGAAATGGGATTACCGTGATATGGGGATCTAGTTAGAAATGATTACTCCGCTTCGTGGTGGGCAGTCCTTTCGAGGGATAGAAGGAGCGGGCTCTAGTGGGACCAGGACGAACACAGTGGTGGCAATCAGGAAAGGATTCTGCTTCCAGTTCAATGATGGACAATGCCGTTGTGGAGGGTCCTGTAAGTATAAGCATTAATGCTCATACTGTGGGGGAGAACACGCCTTCTCCAAGTTCCCTAACGGGGTAGGCCGGTGGTTAAGTCAGGGGATGTGGTCGTTCAGGTTTTGGGCGCAGGTGTGGCTCGCAAGGATGGTCCCGTGGTTAGAAAGGCACGCTAGAAGGAGGTCACGTCAGGTGGATGCAGAGCTGCTGTTAATGGGTTTCAGTTCTGGATTGCATTTCTAGAGTGTGGGGGGTCTAGGGCCCATGGGAACTTAAAATCAGCAAGGGAGTTCCCAGAAATTGTGAGTGGTAAGTTGAGGAAAGAGGTGTCTTTGGGTACGATGGCTGGACCTTTCAGAGATCTTCCATTGGCTAATTTGAGATTCTCTCCATTGGGGTGGTCCCAAAGAAGGCTCTGGGCCAAATCAGAATGATTCATCACCTATCCCATCCGAAGGGTACATCGGTTAATGATGGGATTGACCCGGAGTTAGCAGCGGTTTGTTACACATCTTTTGATAAAGCGGTGAAATTGGTGCGTGCAGCAGGGGTGGGTGCCTTGATGTCAAAAGTTGATGTGGAGGCGGCTTTCTGATTGTTACAAGTGCATCCTAAATGTCATCATCTTCTGGGGTGCTTTTTTGAAGATGCATATTTTGTAGTCCTTTGCCTGCCGAGGGGTTGTTCAATCTCCTGCTCCTATTTCGAAAAGTTCAGTTGTTTTGTTGAGTGGGTGGTTGGCAGTTTTCATGCAGGTAGCAAAGGAATTTGGCATCCCAGTGGCGAAGAGAAGACAGAGGGCCCAACCACATGTTTGAGTTTCCTAGGGATTTAGATTGATACAGTCCGAATGGAGTGCCTGAGGATAATGTTGAAGACTTATTAGCCCCTATTGGAGAGGTGTTGGTGAAGCAGAAGATTAGGTTACAGGAACTTCAGTCTTTGATCGGCAAGCTTAACTTTGCTTGTAAAATCATTCTGGTGGGGAGGGTTTTCACAAGAAGATTGTCATTAGCGACGGCTGACGGGAAAGAGTCATTCCACATAATTCAGATAAAGAAAGATCTTTAGGAGGATCTGAGGATTTGGTGGCTTTTTTGAGGGATTTCAATGGTAGGGCAATGGTGCAGGAGGCAGGTGTGTTGGATTTGGACCTACATTTGTTTACTGACATGTCAGGGGCCATAGGTTTTGGGGTTTATCTACAGGGTAAATGGTGTGTGGGTCAGTGGCTGAGGATGTGGGTCGAGGAGGGTTTAACTGTGAATTTGGTATACTTGGAGTCGCATGTATGGCCGCATCTTTTGTCTGACAAACATGTGACTTTCCATTCTAATAATATGGGTGTGCTGATGACTATTAATCGTTTGTCTGCCTCGTCTCCTCCTGTGGTGCATTTGTTGCGTTTATTTGTGCTGAAATGTTTGCAATGCTATGTTTTATTTAGAGCGGTGCATGTACCAGAAAAATGTAATGAAATTGCTGATGCTCTATCCCGTTTACAGTGGGATTGATTTTGCTTTTTGGCTCCAGAGGCGGAAGAGATGGGGGAGGAGTGTCCGGAGCTGTGGGGATTGGCATGAGGGGAGCATTAGCTCCAGGGACGTGGAAATCTTAAAGGAGAGAGAGTGTTAAAAAAAACACCTGCGATTGCGGAATGGCAAACAGAAAAAGAAAGTTACTTTTAAGCCTAACACCCTAACATAAACCCCTAGTCTAATTACCCCTAGTCCGCCCCCTCTGACATCACCAACGCTAAATAAAGTTATTAACCCCTAATCCGCCGGTCCCCTACATCGCTGATGCTAAATAAAGTGATTAACCCCTAATCTGTCGCTCCCCGACATCGCCGACACTAAATAAACCTACTAACTCTAAACCGCCGGCCTCCCACATCGTAACTAATAAATACACCTATTAACCGCCCACCCAAATCCCTACTACTATAATAAACCTATTAACTCCTAAACCACTGGCCCCCCGCATTGCCAACACTATAAGAAAGTATTAACCTCTAAACTGCCACATCGCAACTAATAAACTAAACTTATTAACCCCTAAACTGCCAGCCCCCCATATCGCAACTGTTACGGTTATCCTTAGTCTCGCTGAGAGATGGACCGCTTAGTAGCCTGGATCCCTATTGCTAAAGAGGGGAGAAGCTGCTTTCCATAGTATTCTATATGAGTCTCGCAAATATAGAATAATCTCCCTTAGCTGCAGTACAGCTAGGATACCCTTCTGCCCACAAAAACGAGTCAACGCTGCGATTGAGGGTCAAACAAGAACTCAGGACTGGGATGCCCAGCTTGCTTTTTATTAAGGTTACATGCACACAGGGCACTCCCAGGGGGAGAGGGGGGGAAGCACAAAATCCCCCATCACACATTTAGATAGAGAGCACTGTCCTTTGACAGGCCACAATAGGATTACAGTACTTAAGATAACAAGTTTACAAGTTCATCTTATCAATTAGCAGTCTGGCTCCAGAGGTGATTAGACAATGGGATTGGTTATCCCTAAACTTAGAGCTGAGGCCAGCAAATGTGTATTTAGGCAATAGTTTCTAAAAGCTGAAAAAAAAGAGTTAACTCTTTATGAAATGATACTTGTTACGGTTTTCTTGGAGCCCTTCTTAGGCGCTGGCTTGCTGGTTCAGGCATTGCTGCTGGGAAATAAGCTCTTCACAACAAAATAACGAATGCTTCTGTAACAGTGCTCCCTTTCTGTGGAATACTCTGGCAGACACGGTCTGACCCCTTTTCGGGGCAGACTAAGGCTGTCCAGACCACTGGTTATGCAGGGCTGAGGTCGGTTTGTCTGGACAACCCGTCGGCGTTGCCATTCTGTTTCCCAGGTCTGTAAGTAATGGTGAAATTGAAGGGTTGCAACGATAAGCTCCAACGTAATAGCCTGCCGTTATCTCCAGAGACCCGGTTCAGCCACACCAACGGGTTATGGTCGGTGACCAGAGTGAACTCCTGACCATATAAATAGGGAGTCAATTTCTTTAATGCCCACACCAAAGCCAAACACTCCTTTTCGACCGCTGCATAGCTGACTTCGCGGGGCAGGAGCTTCCAGGTGATGTAGGCAACTGGATGCTCCCCTCCATCTTCGCCTACTTGGCTGAGGACAGCTCCCAGCCCGAACATGGAAGCATCTGTATGGACGATAAAACGTTTGTTAAGGGCTGGGGCCGCCAAGACAGGAGCGTTAATTAGAGCATTTTTGAGAGCCTGGAAAGCCGTTTCACAGTGGGGAGACCACAGGACCTGTCGAGGTAAGTTCTTCTTGGTCAAGTCAGTCAGGGGTTTGGCAAGTGTGCTGTAGTCTGGTACGAACCGTCTATAGTACCCTGCCATGCCCAGGAAGGCTAGGACCTGAGTCTTAGTGATGGGGGTGGGCCAATTGGCGACAGCTTCTATTTTGGCCGGCTCTGGTCGCTGCTTTCCACACCCCACCCGGTGACCCAGGTACTGTACCTCGGCCATCCCAGCCCGGATCTGATCCAGAACCATTCCCACATGAGCTAAGTGGTCCTCCCAGGACTCACTGTGGATCGCTATGTCGTCCAGGTAGGCGCAAGCAAAACTCTGGAAGCCATCCAGGAGCCTATCCACCAAGCGCTGGAATGTAGCTGGGGCATTCTTCATCCCAAACGGCATTACCCTAAACTGATATAGGCCGAATGGGGTGACGAATGCCGACTTGGGGATAGCCTCCGGGGCCAGGGGAATCTGCCAGTAACCTTTGCAGAGGTCAATAGTGGTCAGGTAATTTCCCCTGGCTATACGATCGAGTAGCTCGTCTACCCTGGGCATAGGGTAAGCGTCCGTCACGGTATTTTCATTGAGCTTCCGATAGTCTACGCAGAACCGGGTGGTCCCATCTTTCTTGGGCACCAAGACAACTGGGGAGGCCCATGGACTATCGGAGGGCTCAATTACCCTGAGCTGGAGCATCTCATCGATCTCCTTCTTCATTCCTGTCCTAACTGCTTCGGGGATTCGGTACGGAGCCTGGCGCAAGGGAGCTTGTCCCCGAGTATCTACCTGGTGGGTGGTTAAAGTAGTGTACCCTGGCTTCGAGGAGAAGGTGAGGTGTTTGGACTGGAGGAGTTGGTTGAGCTGCTCCCTTTCAGTGGGGCTAAGTCGGTCCCCTATCTGAACCTGCGCCACTATACCTGTGGGGAGACTCTTTTCTAATAGGTCTGGAATGGGTAAACTGTCGGGGTCTTCCTGAGGGGAACAACATACGGCCGTCACGTTCTCTGGTCGCTCAAAATATTCCTTGAGCATGTTTACATGGAATGTCTTTCTAAGATTGTTGTCATGGCAGCTAGCTATCACATAAGTGGTGTCTCCCCTTTTCTCTACGATCTGGTAGGGACCCTGCCAGGACGCCTGAAATTTGTCTGTCTTCACCGGCTTAAGTACTAACACCTTTTGTCCTATGGTGAAGATTCTCTTTCGGGCCCCCCGATCGTACCATACTTTCTGTCTTCTCTGGGCCAACTGGAGATTAGCCCGCACGGATTTGGCTAATTGCTCCATTCGGTCCCTGAGTTCCAGCACGTATGGCACAATGGGGACACCGTCAGCCTCCATCTCTCCCTCCCAGTGCTCCCAGATCAGGTTTAGGGGTCCCCGTACCTTTCTTCCGTAGAGCAACTCGAAGGGAGAGAACCCTGTCGTTTCCTGGGGCACCTCCCGATAAGCAAATAGGAGGTGCGGCAGGAAGCGTTCCCAGTCTCGGTATTCCTGAGTGAACGTCTTGAGCATTTGCTTGAGGGTCCCATTGAACCTCTCACACAGCCCGTTCGTCTGGGGGTGGTATGGGGAGCTCAGGAGGGACTTAATTTTGCAAACCTGCCAGAGTTGTTGGGTTAATTCAGCCGTAAATTGGGTGCCTCGGTCGGATAGGATTTCTTTTGGAAATCCTACCCGGGAGAACACCTGTACTAGTGCATTCGCTACCGTATCCGCTTGTATGTTGGATAGGGCGACAGCCTCTGGGTACCTGGTAGCGTAGTCCACTACGGTAAAAATGTAGCGCTTACCGGAGGGACTAGGGGTAGCCAGTGGTCCCACTAGGTCAATAGCAACCCGGCTGAAGGGTTCCTCTACAATGGGCATATTTACTAGCTGGGCTTTAGGGTGATCGCCTCGCCTTCCTACTCGTTGACACACATCGCAGGTGTTACAGTAAGTTCTAACGTCAGCGTGCACCCCTGGCCAAAAGAACGTGTGAGTAATGCGGTGTAGGGTACGGGTTACGGCTAGGTGGCCTGCTAAGGGGATGTCGTGGCCTATTTTGAGGATTTCTTGATGGTATTTGTGGGGCACTACCAGCTGTCGCCTACGCTGTCCCCTTTTCTCTGTCCAGCGGTATAGTTTCCCTTTTTCCCATAAGAATGTTTCGTTATCTGCCCCGCCCCCTCCAGTCTCTGCTCGTTCCCGGTACTTTTGTAAGGTCGGGTCAGTCTTAGACTCTGCCTCGAAAGCATCTGGGGTGTCCCAGGGTATGGGGCCTAACCTGTCAGGCAAGGTCGGGGTAGGTCTTACCTGTGTCTCCCGCACTGGTGAGAGCTCTCGCTCCGTCCGGGCTTGGGCCCGTGTAGTCACTGGGTCCGCCTCGTTGTTGCATACTGGAGCATAGGCAGAAGTCATGGGGCCCAAATCGTTGCCCAGTAGTACTTCGGCAGGTAAATTATCCATTAGGCCCACGTTCACAGCCCCCTTTCCCGCTCCCCAATCAAGATGCACTTTAGCTGTTGGAATTTTGTACACATCCCCCCCCCCGCCACTCTAACGGCCACAGTCTGTCCGGATCGCTTGTGCTCTGGCACCAAATGACTCTGTACCAGCGTAATAGTAGCCCCTGTGTCTCGCAATCCCTCGGTAGATCGCCCCTCGAGCCATACCCTCTGCCGATGGTGCTGGCGGTTATCTGAGGCAGCATATACAGGGTCTGCCTCGTGAAGCGGCCCCACATATCCCTCCATAGGGGCCTCTTGGTTAACACAGAGGGCCCGGGCCGGACGATAGGACCCAGAGGGGTAATTGTAATTCCTGGGTGTCTGGTGCGTATTAAGGGGGCAGCTAGCCATGAAATGCCCTGGTTGCTTGCATCGGTGGCAAGTCGGTCTGGGACGCTCAGAGCTGTTATTGGGAGGTCCTGAGTGTCGGACAGGCCCTGTGGGCACCGGGGCTCGGAATTCAGCACGAGGGGGTGCACGGTAAACCTCTCTGGGTTCGACCCGTGCTGGAGCTCGGTAGTTCATGGGTTCGTGAAGACGGGAGTCATAATGTTCATCGGCCAATTTGGCTGCTTCTTCTAAGGTAGAAGGCCGCCTGTCTCGCAGCCATTCCTTCCCTTGCTGTTCCATGCCATTATAAAAATGTTCTAAGAGAAACAATTGTAAAATTTCCTCCCCAGTCACCGCTTTACTTCCGCTCAGCCAGTGATTTGCTGCTCTCCGCATTCGGTGCGCCCATTCCATATGGGTATCGTTAGGCTTCTTTTCCGTGCACCGAAACTGTCGGCGATACGTGTCCGGAGTTACAGCGTACCGTCGCAACAGTGTCTCCTTAACTAGCTCATACTGTGTCACTTCCTCAGCACCCAGAGTACGAAAGGCTTCCAGGGCTCGCCCGGATAGTTTCCCAGACAATATCGTGGGCCACTCTCTGTTGGGAATCTGGTGCAGGGCACATTGCCTTTCGAAGTCCGCCAAATATTCATCAATCCCTGTTTCGCTCTCTAGAAAGGGTCGAAATGCCGCATAGGGTATCTTGGGCCTCCCAGCATTTTCGACAGGGATGATTATGTGCGGGGCTTCAGCATTGCGGTGTGCGTTCGCTAGGTTGAGTTCGTGGGCTCGAGTCTCTCGTATATCCTCGTCCGCCTCCGCCATCAACTGCTGTACCAATTCCATGGAGGGGTTCGGCCCGTATAATGAGAGCCTTTCCCGAACAATCCTGTTTTTTTCGTCACTAATCGTGGTCGGTGTTTCCGCCATTGTGAAGCTCTGATCCAGTTCGGTTAATTCTGCGATCAGCTCTCTCCTCGGCCGGTTGCTGGCGTACCCCCCTCTGCTTTCAAGTAAATCCTTTAGGGTTGTACGCTTCAATTTCTCGTAAGCGCTCTCCATCCGTTCTGTACCTCTCCTAGGAAATCCAGGAAAATCCTGCCGCTGCCGCCAAATGTTACGGTTACCCTTAGTCTCGCTGAGAGATGGACCGCTTAGTAGCCTGGATCCCTATTGCTAAAGAGGGGAGAAGCTGCTTTCCATAGTATTCTATATGAGTCTCGCAAATATAGAATAATCTCCCTTAGCTGCAGTACAGCTAGGATACCCTTCTGCCCACAAAAACGAGTCAACACTGCGATTGAGGGTCAAACAAGAACTCAGGACTGGGATGTCCAGCCTGCTTTTTATTAAGGTTACATGCACACAGGGCACTCCCAGGGGGAGAGGGGGGGAAGCACAAAATCCCCCATCACACATTTAGATAGAGAGCACTGTCCTTTGACAGGCCACAATAGGATTACAGTACTTAAGATAACAAGTTTACAAGTTCATCTTATCAATTAGCAGTCTGGCTCCAGAGGTGATTAGACAATGGGATTGGTTATCCCTAAACTTAGAGCTGAGGCCAGCAAATGTGTATTTAGGCAATAGTTTCTAAAAGCTGAAAAAAAAGAGTTAACTCTTTATGAAATGATACTTGTTACGGTTTTCTTGGAGCCCTTCTTAGGCGCTGGCTTGCTGGTTCAGGCATTGCTGCTGGGAAATAAGCTCTTCACAACAAAATAACGAATGCTTCTGTAACAGCAACTAATAAACTAAACCTATTAATCCCTAAACCATAACACTACAAAAAAATTAAAAACCAAAATTACAAATTTAAATAAACCTAATACTACAAAAAAAATTTAAAAAATCTAACATTAAAAAATAAAATAAAAAATGCCCCTTTAGGGTAAATGGGTATTTTAGGATTTTTTTTAGACTTAGGTTTTTTATTTTGGGGGGTTGGTTGGGTGGGGGATTTTACTTTTAGGGGGGACTTTGTAATTTTTTGTAGGTAAAAGAGCTTTTTAACTTAGGGCAATGCCCTACAAAAGGTATTTTAAGGGCTATTGGTAGTTTATTGTTAGGTTAGGGGGTGTTTTTATTTTGGGGATTTTTTTATTTTTATAGGGCTATTAGATGTAATTAGGTGTAATTCTTTTTTTTTTTTTATAAATCTTTTTTTTTTTATTGAGGGTTATGCATCACAACAAAGAGTACAACAAAGAAAATGCTCAATAATTTCACTTGTATACACATAGCAATTTGTTGCATCATGACAATAGATATCTACATTTGTGGTAACACAAGACATCTAGGATGAGCTTGTCGAAAGTAGATAAAACATCAACTGCATAAACCTTATTTTCTATTATTGTAAACAAACCTAAACCTAGGGGCTAGAGTAGTACTCCAGTCCCATATATAGACTCAACTTTCTAGAAACTACAGTAAGTCAGTTTAGAAATATCTGTTAACACACTTCAACTAGTAGTCATAATGTGCGTTCCCAGGCAGGGGAGGTGACCTGTGAAGGGTTAGAGAAGAGGGAGAGATATGGGCTAGGGCGGAGAGTGGGGCACATATTATAGGGGGAGGGGTGGAGAGGAGGGGGGGGACAGGATTAAAGAAGGGGAGAGAATGGACCTGGTTTGGCAGTAAATTATTTGAGCGGAATAAGGCTATAAATGAAAAGTTAATAGCGTTACTGGGGGTAGTCGGGGACTTTAACATGATTTCATGTTTAACTATGAGTTCCCTGGTAATTAAACCAAGGCTCCCAAATCTGCCAGTATAGGTCTTCTTTTTCCATGTTAAAATAGAAGCTTTGTTCCATTTTGGCGTACATCTGCATTATAGATGTAACCGCTGCAATATCTGGAGGCAGGACCTGTTTCCAGGCCCTTGCAATTGCCAGTTTCGTGGCTGCTAGGACAAAAATGATCAGTTTAGAAACCTGAGTTGGGACGTTTCTTGGGAAGATGTGCAGGAGAGCAATTGTAGGGGTGAGTGGAATAGAGAGCCCGAGGCTGGCACAGAGGCCTGCTATCTGACTCCAGATGGGTGCAAGTTTTGGGCAATCCCACCATATATGGATATCTGAACCTCTCTGCATGCAGTTTCTCCAGCATAGAGGAGACGTTGTGGGAAACATCTGCGACAGTCTCGAGGGGGTGTAGTACCATTTCAGAAATAGTTTCATGTAGGCTTCTAAAGTGTTTGCACAGTGAACCGTCTTTTTAGTCAACGTCATAGCAGTACGTAGGTCCCTATCTGTAAGTGGTCTGGAGAGGTCTCCCTCCCATGCTCTTAGCTGCCAGGGTGTTTCTTTGTTAGATGACATCTGTAGGAGGTCGTAGTGAAACGATATGAGTCTAGGAGTCTTGATAGGGAGCTGCCACAGTTTTTCCCAGTTAGTCAGGGGTCTATTTAGGGTTTTGGTAAATCCCCAAGATATCATAAAAGCATATAGCCTCGAGTATTCAAAGGTGACCCAAGGAGGGGCTTCTGGGACAGTTGCTCCGATATTTTGGGGAGTGAGTAGAGTGCCTGAGGAGTAAAGGTGGGAAACCGATTTCAGGTCCCACTCACTCCATTGCAGGACATGTGTGTCAGGTAGGGCTGCCAATTGGGCTGGTAGGGAATGAATGGGGGATGGATGTGGGGTGATATCGTGTAGATTTCTAAGGCTATGCCAAACTTTCAGATTATCTCTGATGATGGCATTCTTTAGTCCCAGATTATCAAGGCAGTGGCAAGGAATCCAGGGTAGGTCCGCCAGCTCTAGGCCCTGAGGGAGGGTTAGTGCCTCAATGCTTTTCCATCCCTGCGGTTCTCCTTTGTTTGCCCATGCCGTAATGTGGGAAAGTCTGGCTGCTTCATAGTAACCACGTACGCTAGGCATTGCAACCCCTCCTTGCTCATATTTTTTTTGGAGTATCTTCGCCACAATCCGGGGCTTAGATTTGCCCCAGATATAGTGTTGTCCCAGGGATTGGAGCTTATCAATTAAAGCTTTGGGGACGTTGAGTGGGATACAACGGAAGTAGTATAGGATCTTAGGCAGAATCGTCATTTTGAAAGACGCAATGCGGCCCAGCCATGAGAGCTCTTTAAGGCTCCAAGAGGAGGTGAGTTCAGTGACTTCTCTGATGAGACTTGTGTAATTAGCAGTGATTACTAATTTCGGATCTGGACCAAGTTGTACCCCCAAATGCCGAATAGCGGTTTGTGTCCATCGAAATGAGTACGATGTATGTAATACATCCAATTCAAATGTTGGAATGCATATTGGTAAAGCCTCAGTTTTGGAGACATTAACTTTATAATAGCTGTGAGCCCCAAACTTGATAATAAGATCAAAAAGAGCTGGCAGTGAGCCTATAGGGTTCGTTAGGAATAGTGTCACATCGTCCGCATACAATGCTAACTTCACGGCCTCTCTACCAAACCGGACACCTTGTATAGAGCGCGTTTGTCTAATAGCCTGAGCTAGAGGTTCAATGGCCATAGAGAAAATCAAAGGCGACAAGGGGCACCCTTGTCTTGTGCCATTAGTGATATGTATGTCCGAAGAAGCGAATCCTAGACCCTTAACTACTGCAGAGGGACAAGAGTATAGGGCTGCTATCGCTGTAATCACTACCTCTGGGATGCCAAATTGGGCAAGCGTGAGCCACAAGTATTCCCATCTGACCCTGTCAAACGCTTTCTCTGCGTCTAGTGACAGGGCCAGCATGGGCAACTTCAGCCGGTACGCCTCCATAAGTATGTTTAGCGTTTTCCGAGAGTTGTCTGGGCCCTCCCTACCAAACGTGAACCCAACCTGGTCCATGTGGATCACCTTTGGGAGTAGGCTATTAAGGCGGTTAGCCCATAGTTTTGAATATAGCTTCACATCGCCATTTATTAGTGAGATTGGTCTGTAACTCGTACATAACGAGGGGTCTTTGTCTGGTTTAGGGATGGGCAAGATCACTGCTTGTAAGAATTCTTTATGGAATGAGCCTGCCTCTCGGGCTTCACAAAAAACCTTGAGGAGAATCTTATGTAATTCTGCTTTGAACATTTTGTAGAAGGCTCCCGGGTAACCATCAGGGCCTGGGGCTTTGTTATTATGAGTCTGTTTAATGGCTAATTTGAGCTCAGCTAAGGAGAACGGGGTTTTAAGTGCCTCTCTATCCTCCTCTGGGAGAGTTGGTAAATTTAGGTTCTGCAAAAAATCCATCACCTCCCGTGCAGAGGATTCTGTGCCAGCCATCGAGGGTTTAAGATGATACAAGTCAGAATAGTAGGACGCGAACGTCTCCCCAATGTCTTTGGGTGAGAAGACCGAGGTAGAGCCTTTTTGAAGTGACAGAATTCTAGCTGCCGCTGTTCTACCCTTTAATTTGCGAGCAAGTAGGGACGAGGCCTTGTTACTTTGGCAGTACATCAGCTTCCTGAATCGAACAGGTGTCTTTTACTCTCTGTAGTTCTCTGTCTGCCAATTGTGCTCTCAGCTCCCCAATTTGGTCTGCAAGACGTGCAGTTGGAGAATCTTTATTCTCCTGTTCTGTGGAGCGCAGCTTAGCCATGAGAAGACCTAGGGGCAAACCTGCTTGGCGTTTTAGTATTGCCTTTCTTCTAATGCATATTCCCCTTATATATGCCTTCAAAGCGGCCCATACTGTTTGGGAGGACACATCAGGGGTTTCATTTATTCTCAAGAACTCTATAATAGAGGTTTGGAGGGAAGTTCTGAAAGCTTTGTCTTGAAGCATTTGTTTCGGGAATTTCCAGCTAGGCCTAGATTCTGTGGTTAAATCAGTAGAGAGAGTGAACGTGAGGATGTCATGGTCCGACCATGGGCAGACCCTGATATGTGATGTTAAGACTCTGTTCAGACTCTGTTCAGAGTCCACGAGTCAGTAAAGAAGTGGTCAAGCCTCGAGTATGAGTTATGGGGTCTGGAAAAGTATGTATAGTCCCTGTCCTTGTGGTGGAGTGCCCTCCATATATTGTACAGATTATGTTGGGAGATGTAGTGTCGAAATTTATTGGCAGTAGTTATAGAGTATTGGTCAATTTGTTTCCCCTTCTGAACTTTCTTATCTAGTAGGGGATCCCATACCATATTGAAGTCGCCCCCTAGGATTGTCGTACCCGTCTTGTGTTTCTCAATTTTAGACAGTATCCCTTTTAGGAAATTAGATTGTAATTGGTTTGGGGCGTATATGTTAACGAGAGTGAATAGGGTACCGTTTAGCTTACAGTTAAGTAGTAGGAACCGTCCTTGGTTATCTTTTTCAGCATGGATGTGTTCAAAATGTAAGGATTTGTGTATGGCAATTGCTACTCCTTTCGTTTTCTCAGTATTAGAGGCTAGGACTACTATGGGATAATCAGGGGTTCTATATGGATTCTGAGTTGACGCTAACCAATGAGTCTCATGAAGAAACACAACTTGCATCCTCAAAGACCTCATGGTATTGGTAAGCATGCTTCTTTTCTCTTGGGAGTTTAGTCCTTTGACATTTAGTGTAGCAAAAGAAATGTTATTAGAGGCTGTCGCCATCTTAAGTCTAGGAAGAGGGGTGGGGGAGGGGAGGCAGTAGGAGGGAAGAAAGGGGGGAAGGAACCAGGTATGTAACTCACCCCGCCTGGGTCTGCGCACCTGAATGTGGCCCTTGATGAGCGTAAAGCTCAGTGTTCGGATCTGTGTTACACCTGAAATATAGTGAAAGAAATAGATAAAACCAGGAAAAGTTGAACGACTGAACAGAAAAAACAACGATTCAATACAGACAGTACAATGTATGATTATAGGTTTGAACAGGTCTTATTTGTATAGAGTAGGTGAGGTCTAGGGATTTTAACCAATATGGTGAACCACTGGATCACCAAAAGGAGAAGTGTGTCTAAATAAAGAACTGACTTCTCCAGTCCCCGTAAGAGGGGATATCACAAATAAATTTGCGAATATGGGGGGGGGGGGGTAGTGCAAGTATTTAACTTGTAAATATGGATTGACTGTCATTGGGGGAGTATGAACAAAAGGAACAAACCAGTGTCCTTACAGCAAACTGAATAACATATACCATTTCTACAAGCATAGTTACATATATTGTTAGTGCTGAAAAATACATTATAGTATCTGTTATGTCTAGAGGCCATTCAAAACAGTAGCAAGTAAATAACTTATGGAGATTAAGTGGCTTGGATAAGCTAAAGGAGTGGGGAATTCCCGTGAGTCTCAGCCGAGAGGAGGTAATTATTTAGAAACAGAATGGATATCTTTGGGTAAACATCCGTTCCTTCACGAGGAGTCCCGGGTCCCCCCACTCCTTTTAGGCATTGAACATGTAACATATGGAAAATATACTTAACAACAACATATATATTTTCATTAATTACAGAAGTAGAGACAGTAAAGTAACAGGAGTAATTTGGTGTAAAGACCAGAACTGTTTATTTTTCACTTGGCCGGCTTTTGAAGCCTAGGAGTGAAATCCAGGGCACTGGCTCGGATTCTTGTGACATGAGGGGTGCTAGTATCATTGGTTTTCTGTAGTGATTGAGTTGTGTTTGTGGTTTCGGAGCGGTCCCTAGGGGCCAGGGAATCCGTTTCTGAGCGGGGTTTAGCTGTAGTTAGGCCCCAGTCCTGTAATAGATCAAACCCTTCTTTGGGGGTAAAAATTGTGTGAATTTCACCATTTTTAGAGACTATGAGCCTTGTAGGGTATCCCCATCTGTATCTGATATTCTCCGTTCTTAAAATTTGAGTGATATTTCTGTAGGATCTTCTTTTTTGTAAGGTGTAACTGGAAATGTCCGGGAATACAGTAATATGTAGGAATTTATCCGGGAGTTGAGGTTTGTTAACCAGTTCTCTCAGTATCTTCTCTTTGTGGGTGAAGAAATGGATCCTAGCTAGGACATCCCTGGGCTTGTCTTGAGAAACAGATCTAGGTCGCGCCACTCTGTGAACTCTGTCCAACAGGAGACCAGGCGGATCTGAAGAAGGTAGTAAGATATTGCAGAACTCCAGAACATAAGATTCTAGCTCCTGAGGGCCTATTTCTTCTGATATTCCACGAAATCTTAAATTATTCCGTCTGGAGCGATCTTCCATGTCGGCTAGTTTCAGTTCCAGATCAGATATCTGTATCGCAAGGTTTTGAGAGTAGGCTTGTAGGTGGGCATGATCCACAGCCAGATCTTCTTGTTTACGTTCTAAAGTTTCAGTACGTTCTCCTAATGCTCCAATTTCTCTACGGATCTCCGCTGTAGAACCTTTAATTTCTTTAGTTAGTGTGTCTTGGAGAAGGTTCATATGCCTGGTTAGGACATCCACAATGTTGGCGGAGAGAGTATCTGGTATAGGAGATTGGGAGTCCATGCTACCTTCAGATTCGCTGCCTTCTAGTGCAGAGGTGGATTCTCTGTACATTTGGGACTTCCCAGTATGATGATTTTTTAAATGATCCGCAACTGTTTTCCTAGGAGGGTGTGACGGTTTTGTTTTTCTCTTAGAAGTTTGAGACATGTCCTCTGGCCTGTTTCCCCTGTTAGACCAAAGTGTTTGAACTTTTGCTCCGTATTAGAGAGTATAGTGAATAGGACAGTGGTAAGAAGTACTGTACTAAAGTCCCCCTGACGTCAATCTTGGTTTTAGGTGGTCATTTCCAGCGAATTGCTTGTTGCCAAAGTGAAATCTGGAGACATATCCTTGGTTTGGAGCAGCTCCTGGGCAATCCTCTGCTGAGGTTGGCTGAGCGAGATTTTCAGTGTACACCCTCTCCGGGGGAGATTGCCCTCACTGGGCCAAGCCGGAAAAAGGAATGGGGGTATGACCTGCTGTGTTGCGCACAGCAGGAAAGGGGTGGAGAGAGTGTCAATAGATCTCAATATTAGGAAACTTCTGGTCTTTAGCACCTAATGGAGAGTAATACCTTTGGGCCTGTGCAATATTAATATATTCTATAAGGTGGGGTGTTCCGTTATATTATCACTTTGTATATAGGTAAACCCTTATATTAGTGAATCTGTAAGGGAAAAATCAAGATTAGTTAAGACAGTGAACGTTGCAAACTAGATATTCAGACTAATACTTTTGTCTGCCCCACAGTGGTGGATATGGAGGGGTACTTAGGTAGGATTCTAGCATTAGTTGATGGTAGGGCTTTTTGGCCTGAGAAGTCACCTGGCAGGGTGCTGTATACGTAATGCTTAAATCCTTATATGCGTAATCCTGTCAGGCCACACTTGTGTATAGTATTTTAAAGCTTGCTAGCATTGGAGGAAAAGAAGTAAATGTTAGAAGGTGGACAATATATATAGGTGTTATGCCACTCAATGTCTAATACAGCTAAATAGACTCTCTTCCTGCAAGAAAAAACTAAATATGGGTTAAAACACTCCACTCTGAGCCTAGGCTGCAGAGACACACAGGCTGACGCAGCAGCTAGAAAATCCCCTTGTAGTATTATTTTTATCACAGTTCTTAATAAAGGTCAGTCTCTGAGAGTGCAGATTAAGTCTCAGCGCCCCTATAGAGAGGCTACACTTTGACACTTAAAGTTTAAGCTTAGAGAGGAACTTTAATACCAAGCAGGCCTATTAATATACACTGTGGTCACAGAAGTGGGTGAAGTAGCCCTTTGGGCATGCAGTTCCAGAAAACAAGGCTGTAACTTATTAGGGCACTGCTAGTACTGATCCCTTATCCTGTCCTGCAATGTTGTGATCTGTGAAAACATAGTTAATGTAGACCAGCAGTGCTTAAGAATGGGCTTATCATCCAGGCGCCGTTATCATGCACTATTGAGGTGATGCAGTTCCCAATAACAGGGGAGTTGCTGTGTCTGTCAAAGTTTTTCACCCTTATTATGAGGCCTGTTCAATTTGCAGGAGTACTTTTTAGGGAACTGTGGGTCTGTAAAGTATATTTATTGTATCAACAGTTTCTCTTTAAAGCTGAGCGTTTTTGCTCTGTGACTTCTTACTTAGCAGCTGGGAGATTATAGTGGGGACGGGAGTCTCTAAATTCCAGTATGGCGTCTTTTCCCGCCAAGTGCTTTCTAATTATTTTATTTGTGGCGTCACCCAGACCCTCTCAGTACCTAATATCCACAAGCGTTTGTTTGTTAGATAAGGTCCCCAGCCTGATACACTTATAAAAATGTCTTGGTGTGTTAAACTTTTACCTCCCTTCAGTGCCGGTTTCTGTCGGCCGTTTGCGTGGCTTCCCACCCGATAGCAATGGCGGCTGCTTTCTATTTGAGGCGAATCTGTTCACCTTTCCTCGGGTATTTCGGCTGTGGATGACGCTGAAAGTCCGCTGCCTTCGAGATCTTTTTTGTAATGCTTGCGGCTCTGTTCAGTCGCCGGAGCGGAGCCCCGACCCTCCGGCACCTGAATCAGTGGGCAGTGTTCCACCGGGCTGTGTGTCCCTCCGGTTATTTGCAAAGGAAAAGTCTTGCCGGGTCCAGTAAAGCAGGCTTTGGTCTCTCCGGTACCTTTGGATTCAATTACCAGCAAAAGTCACTTAATTCCAGATTATATTTTATGTAGTATCTTTTAATTGCACAGGAGCTCTCCAAAAACACGTCTAGCTTCTATGGCTGCTAGTCACGCCCCCCCAGGTGTAATTGTTTTTATTTTTGGTAATTTCGTTTATTATTTTTTTTAAATCTTAGAGTTTTTTATTTTTCGTATTTTTAGTGGGGTTTTTTTGTAATGTTTTTTTTCCTAGTATTAGGTTTATTTAAATTTGAAATTTAGGTTTTTAATTTTTTCATAGTGTTAGGTTTTTTTAATCATGTAATTTAGGATTTTTAATTGGTAGTTTTATTTTATTTTATTAGAATAGTTATGTTAGGTTAATTTATAGTTTAATCTTAGTTTTTTTTATTTCACAGGTAAGTTTTTATTTATTTTAAGATATTTATATTGTAACTTTTAATTTAAAGTAAGGGGGTGTTAGGTTTAGGTGTTAATAGTTTTATTTAGTGTTATGCGATGGGGGGCTGGTGGTTTAAGGATTAATAGGTTTATTTTATTGTCGACGATGTGGGTGGGCGGCAGATTAGGGAAAATAAATGTAATATAGTATTTGCGATGCGGGAGGGTGGTGGTTTAGGGGTTAATCGGTTTATTATAGTGTTGGCGATGTGGGGGGCTGGGCCAGTGGTTTAGAGGTTAATAGGTTAATTTTAGTGTCAGAGATGTGGGTGGGCAGCAGATTAGGGGTTAATAGGTTTAATATAGTATTTACGATGTGGGAAGTTGGTGGTTTGGGATTAATAGGTAGTTTATGGGTGTTAGTGTACTTTGTAACATTTTAGTTATGAGTTTTGTGAAACATTTTTGTTTTGCAAAATCCATAACTACTGGTCTCAGATCGCGGAATGGCTCGTGTCGGTATAGGCTGTAATGCAAGCATTTTAGTCGGACACACAACCTGTAATACAGTGCTATGGAGGGTTGTGTTAAGGCTAAAATGCTTCTATACTGCTGTGACTCGCAATATGCTTTACCAGCCATTCCACGTGCTATGGCCAATTTTTCAGCAGTATAGTCGTCCCACACCGTAATGCAAAACTCGTAATTTAGCCGATTGTTATTTAAGGAAGCTTTTGTGGTGGCCTTTTTTGGGGCATATAGAATATCTGAATTAGTCAGGAAGAATAAATGGGAAAATGGGGGGCTGTAATCGTCAGATGTTGTGGTGTGTGGAGACATCTTATCTATATGGCTGCGAAGATCAAAGACGGATCAAGGGGGAAGAGGTATTCAGATAAAACTGAAGGCGATCGGGAGCCCCTGATGTCCTGTGTGGGTGGTGAGGGAATACTTGGGGTGTAGGCCAGAAAGGGAGGGTTCATTGTTTGCTCATATGGATAGATCTTCATTATCTCAGTTTACATTGTTAGCGGTATTTAAAAAATATTTGAGCATGCTTGGTTTGGCTTCTGGGGAATTTGGAAAACACTCTTTTAGGATTGGTGCGGCCACTGAGGCCCATTCATTAGGTGTGGGGGTTGAGGGGATTAAAAGGATTGGGAGGTGGTCGTCTAATAGATATGTTCCTTACATTCGTCCCGCATTGGTTTAGTTCTTTGTTTATGTTTCTTTTTAGGTCCAATTCAGTGTTGGCTGATGGGTCATTTATACATATATTGGACCAGGAAGGTGGCAGCGGTGAAAGAGGATAGGATTTAGCTGGAGTTTTCTCCTGATGTGGCCGGTATATGATGGTTTGGAATCAGAGGCATGAGGTGGGAACAACTAATTATAAAAATTATAGAATATGCTAGGTTATTTTGTCTGTCTGATATACTGTAAATTCATGTTGGGGGTAATGAATTGGGTTTTAGGTCGCAAAAGGACTTAGTGGATGGGATGAAGAGGGATGTTAGGAGATTGTTTGTGTTGTTCCCGCCGTTCTTAATATTATGGTCTGAGATCGAGCCTAGAGTGTCGTGGAGGGCGGCATGGGATATTAAAAAACTGGATGCCCCTCGAAGGAAAGTGAATAGGATGATGAGCAGTTTTGTTAAGGGGTTTGGAGGGTTGTCTATATGGCATGTGGAATTTGAGGGTGATTCTGGTAGATGTTTTTTCTTGCAGTATGGGGTTCATTTAAATTAAGTCGGTTTGCATTTATTTAATTTTAATGTGAAGGAAGGGGTTACTAAGGCCTTGGAGTTGGTTGGCGGGGTTCGGCAGTAGGCCTTGCCTGTGGAGGAGTGCTTGCCTGGTGGACTAGCAGTTTTGAGTGGGTACCTCCTGGTTGAGCAGTAAAGGAGTAGGTGGGTCATTATTTATCTTGCTGGGAAAAATGTGGCTGCTATGGGGCAATCACTAGTTTTGGGTCAAAATATGACTGGTTATTTATCATTTGCTATGTATTTGTGATAAATGAAAGCTGTGGCCTTTGTAACCCATAATTTGTGTAGTTGTTTTATTTGAATAATTACCTAATAGAGGGGCCAAGGAAGCCCTGGACGAGGCAACATGCAAGGGAACAGCATTTGATCCCTGTATAGGTATAAAAAAAGGTAGAGTGGGATTAAAGAGGAGGTTAAGTAGGTGGGGACTCAGTGGGGGATAAAAGAGGTGGGGTGGCCTGAAAAGAGAGCCAAAAATTTGGAGAGAGTACGTGTGAGAAGAAGCTCCCTCCCTCCCTAGTTTATGGAAGTTTTTTGTGTGATTTGTCTCAGCTACGTTGGGCGGAGTGCTTGCCTGGTAGTTTAGTAGTTTTGAGTGGGTACCTTTTGGTTGAGCAGGAGAGGAGTAGGTGGGTAATTATTTATCTGTCTGGGAAAAATGTGGCTGCTATGGGGCAAGCACTAACTTTGGGTCAAAATATGACTGGTTATTTAATTTTTGTTATTTATTTGTTATAAATAAAAGCTGCGACCTTTGTAAATAATTACCTATTAGAGGGGTAATGTATGTTCCAGATTACAGATCTTTTAGAATTAACAAACAAAAAGTATATCCAAAGAATACAGCCTCGTTTGTGTATATGTGTTTGCTGAAAGTACTGAATCTGAACTTTACAGAGTGTGAGTAATAAACACAAATTTTTTCTTCCATGATTTAGAAAGAGCATGCAATTTTTAAAACAGCTTTCTAATTTACTTCTATTATATAATTTCCTTTATTCTCTTGATATACTTTGCTGAAAAGTATATCTAGATAGGCTCAGTAGCTGCTGATTGGTTGCTGCACATAGATGCCTCATGTGATTGGCTCACCCATGTGCATTGCTATTTCTTCAACAAAGGATATCTAAAGAAGGAAGTAAATTAGATAATAGAATTGAATTAGAATGTGGTTTAAAATTGCATTCTCTACTTGAATCATGAAATACATTTTTTAGGTTTAGTGTCCCTTTAAGTCAAAATTACAGTTTGTGATTTAGATAAAGCACCAATATAAAAAAAAAAACTTTCCAATACACATTTATTATCAAAATGTGCACTTTCCTTTTATATACACTTACTAAAGCTCCAGCTCCTACTGAGCATGTGCAGACGTGCACAATATATATGTATATGCATTTGTGATTGGCTAATGGCTGTCACATGATACAGGGTGAGAGGAAATGTAAATAACTTATACATTTGCCAGAAAAGATTCTACTTCTCATTTGAAACTTACAATTATTACCTAAATAACCTATTTAAAACTAAATACTTACCTGTAAAATAAAACCTAAGATAGCTACAAAATAACTAATAGTTACATTGTAGCTCGCTGTCAGGGTGCCAGGAATCAGACTGAGACGAGAAGTGCAAAAATAATCACACCTTTATTAATAACAAAATAATAAAAAGTCCACAAGTCAAATAATAAGCCAGGAGTCAAAACCAGAGCTGGTAGTCAGACGAGCCGAGTCAGGAGCCAAAGCGAATAGTCAGACGAGCCGAGTCAGGAGCCAAAGCGAGTAGTCAGACGAGCCGAGTCAGGAGCCAAAGCGAGTAGTCAGACGAGCCAGAATCAGGAACAAGGAGAACAGCAGAGTCAGGAACAAGCCAGGGATCAAGAACCAGGAGGGAAGTCAGACAGCCAGGTAATACACAGGAACTGGAACTCACAAACAGGTCTGGGAAAACGCAAGGGCAAAGCATACTGAACAGAGGCCCTTTAAATAATAAGTGATGACATCAAAATTCTGAGATTGCAACCTGTCTCACACGGATGATGTACAACAGTCTGGCAATAAGAGGGCATGTAGGAAATGAGCAGCATCACACACTATGCCCCAGAGTCAGCAAGAGAGGTGAGTAAAATGGCTGCCAGCAGAACATGGCAAACAAAGCAGGGAAAAAACCCTGACACTAGCTTAGGTTTTATTTTTATTTCACAGGTAAGCTTGTATTTTTTTTAACTTGGTAGACTAGTTAGTAAATCATTATTAACTATTTATTAACTACCTAGTTAAAATAAATACAAAGTTACCTGTAAAATAAAACCTAGCCTGTCTTACACTAAAAACTAACATTACAATAAAATACAAAAATTAAATCAAATACAATTATCTAAATTACAAACAGAAAAATAAACACTAAATTACACAAAATAAAAAAACGAAATTATCCAAAATAACAACAAATTAATCCTAATCTAATAGCCCTATCAAAATAAAAAAGTCCCCCAAAATAAAAAAAACCCTAGCCTACACTAAACTGCCAATGGCCCTTAAAAGGGCCTTTTGTGGGTCATTGCCCCAAAGAAATCAGCTCTTTTACCTGTAAAAAAAAATACAAACAACCCCCCCAACAGTAAAACCCACCACCCACACAACCAAACCCCCCAAATAAAAACCTATCTAAATAAACCTAAGCTAACCATTGCCCTGAAAAAGGCATTTGGATGGGCATTGCCCTTAAAAGGACATTTAGCTCTTTTAAATTGCCCAAAACCCTACTCTAAAAATAAAACCCACCCAATAAACACTTAAAAAAACACTAACCCCCGACGATCCACTTACAGTTTTTGAAGACCGGACATCCATCCTCATCCAGGTGGCAGAAGTCTTCATCTAAGCGGGCAGAAGTCTTCATCCAGACAGCATCTTCTATCTTCATCCATCCTGCGTGGAGCGGGTCCATCTTCAAGACATCCGACGCGGAGCATCCTCTTCTTCTGATGGTCGCTGTAGAATGAAGTTTCCCTTTAAGTGACGTCATCCAAGATGGTGTTCCTTACATTCCGATTGGCTGATAGAATTCTATCAGCCAATAGGAATTAAAGGTGAAAAAATCATATTGGCTATAAAGTAGAGACCATCATTTCATAAGTTCATCTAATTTGTCTTTGTTCGGCAAACCATTGCTGCATTCAATGACATCTTGGGATACTTGCTGACCAGTCAAATAGATCAGTTTGGTCATGTTTCATGTCCATTTAGCCATCACATTAAAACATCTGTTGAAAATTATTAAGGAACAGGATTTGGATCACCTGGAACAGGACTGTGCCATGTTCTGAATACGGCTTTTTGTCAGCTAACTGATAATGAGTTTTCAGTGCAGAAAATCAATGGAAAATGACTGCTTGTGATAAACTAGAATATGAAACCTTCTTATTGGGGCCCAAAAATGGAAAATGCTTATAAACTGGATTGTGATGAACCTCTTTGTAATGGTTTAACACTTAATTAAAGGGACATAAACCCCACTTTTCTTTTGTGATTCAGACAGAACATACATTTTAAACAATTATCCAATGTACTTCTATTATCAAAGTTTCGTTGGTTTCTTATTATCCTTTGCTGAAAAGCAGGGATTTAACTTCAGGAGCGTGCACGTGTTTGCAGCACTATATGGAACAGTTTTGCAACAATGTTATACATTAACAAGAGCACTAGATGGCAGCACTAGTTTTTATCATGTGGCGCTTCAGGCACGTGCACGCTACCTATCTTAGTATCTCTTTAACAAAAAATAAATAAGAACAAAGCAAATCTGATCATAGAAGTAAATTGGAAACTTTTTTTAAATGTCATTCTCTATCTGAATAATGAAAGAATATGTTGGGGTTTGTCCCTTTAAGTAAATACACCCTTTAACACTTTATGAAAATGAATATTGAACAAATATGCTTTAACATGAGGACTCCAATGCACTTCTTTATGTCTGTATTTTTTGTGTTTTGTGACACTTTTGCAACAGTTAACCAGAGCTCTGAGGTTGTGGTAATCATTCTAGCGTAAATCGTGATTGCGTTCACACATTCAAATTTACTTTCAACTTGTAATATGCGTAAACATTCAAATTTACTTTCAACTTGTAATATGCGTAAACATTCAAATTTACTTTCAACTTGTAATATGTGTAAACATTCAAATTTACTTTCAACTTGTAATATGCGTAAACATTCAAATTTACTTTCAACTTGTAATATGCGTAAACATTCATATTTAAATGAACAGACTTGTAAATCTGAGAGAGAGAGAAAAACCCCAAATAGCATGAGTTTCCATAAAGCTTTATATGATGATGATATCTAAATATGCCCCGAGGTGTCTGCTGCACAAAGTAACACAACTTGCTAACATTTCACCCCCTGATAATATAAACAAAGAGATATAACAAGAGTTTGCATGAAGCTTTATATGATGATATCTAAATATGCCACAAGGTATCTGCTGCACAACTTGCTAAAATTTCACCCCCTGATAATATAAACAGAGAGATATAACAGGAGTTTGCATAAAGCTTTATATGATGATATCTAAATATGTCACAAGGTGTCTGCTACACAACTTGCTAACATTTCACCCCCTGATAATATAAACAGAGATATAACGAGTTTGCATGAAGCTTTATATGATGATATCTAAATATGCCACAAGGTATCTGCTGCACAACTTGCTAACATTTCACCCCCTGATAATATAAACAAAGAGATATAACAAGAGTTTGCATGAAGCTTTATATGATGATATCTAAATATGCCACAAGGTGTCTGCTGCACAACTTGCTAACATTTCACCCCCTGATAATATAAACAGAGATATATAACAGGAGTTTGCATGAAGCTTTATATGATGATATCTAAATATGCCACAAGGTGTCTGCTGCACAACTTGCTAACATTTCACCCCCTGATAATATAAACAAAGAGATATAACAAGAGTTTGCATGAAGCTTTATATGATGATATCTAAATATGCCACAAGGTGTCTGCTGCACAACTTGCTAACATTTCACCCCCTGATAATATAAACAGAGATATATAACAGGAGTTTGCATGAAGCTTTATATGATGATATCTAAATATGCCACAAGGTGTCTGCTGCACAACTTGCTAACATTTCACCCCCTGATAATATAAACAAAGAGATATAACAAGAGTTTGTATGAAGCTTTATATGATGATATCTAAATATGCCACAAGGTGTCTGCTGCACAACTTGCTAACATTTCACCCCCTGATAATATAAACAGAGATATAACAGGAGTTTGCATGAAGCTTTATATGATGATATCTAAATATGCCACAAGGTGTCTGCTGCACAACTTGCTAACATTTCACCCCCTGATAATATAAACAAAGAGATATAACAAGAGTTTGCATGAAGCTTTATATGATGATATCTAAATATGCCACAAGGTGTCTGCTGCACAACTTGCTAACATTTCACCCCCTGATAATATAAACAGAGAGATATAACAAGAGTTTGCATGATTATTGGTACTGGAGTTTACCCACACTTCAATTCGCAACTGATGTCAACAGATTCCATTACCCAGTAACTCCCTGATCGTAAAGTTTTATAATTAAATAATTGGCTCAGCATGCTACCTGTTGTATTCTAACTCCTTGTGCTGGCCCCTATGGCTTATGCACGGTTCCCGTTATAGCCTTAGTGTACCTTAACAGGGCTCACTGTGCTCAGCCACTGAAGAGTAAAGCTAAGAGATATAAGACTCTGTTTATCAAGCAGTGAATGAGGCTTCGGAGGCACATCCTTTCAGGCTCGTCTGAAACTAAAGTTAAAAAGCAGTGGCCGTGGTTGCTTTGTGCAATGATAAATACAGACAACGTATGCTGTCCGCATTTAGCGATATCCAGTGGGCATGATTCGCTGCTCAATACCTGATAACTTAACCCCAAACTCTCTCAAGCGCTTTATACCACTTATTGCTTAACTGGAAGACTGGCCCATAATGTCTGGAGCTGAGACAATTTGTGAGTTTAACATAATAATACCCTGTTGTGCTTTTAATGTTGTCTGAGATGTGACCAGTGCTATAAGCCGAATCATAAATTAATAGTGAAAAAGGGTGTGTGTACAAGCGCTAAGGTAATCCCCAAGCTGTATCCAAACAGAGATCCTAACCAACCTCCAAAAAATATGCACAAGTAGTAAGAAGTGAATACAGCGCCAACAAGAGGCCAAGGGATAAATATACTCACAGAGATATAAAAGAAGATTATTTAATGAACCATGTTAAAAAGCATCAGTAATAAAAGACTATATATAAAAAATGTAAAAAGCACATATAAATAAAATTACAAATACAGGAATATCTTACAGAAGCGGCTCAAAGGGCCAAAGCTGATAATTACAATAAAAACAGAGGTAATAACAGGTGATCAGTGTGAGTGGTACACCAGAATAAGAGTGTATACTGATAAAACAGAATTAGCCTAAGTACAACTGTAGCAAGTGCATCAAGCAAAAAACTAATAAACAATAATACAAACAATAGTGTTCAAAATTAGTGTTACAAAAATAGTGTTCCAAAAAATAGAAAAATGCACTGCAGTGCAAAAAAAGGGGGTAGCAAAATAATTGTATAGATACAATCAAATAGTGAGTGAGTGCAAATGGATATAAAAATGCTAGCTACTTAATCCAGTGAGGTTAAGATATAATTAAATAAAATACACAATATGCAATAACATAAAAAATAAAATACACAATATGCAATAACATAAAAAATAATAAAATATAAAATATAATCCAAAAAAGTGTTCAAAAAGTTGATCAACAAATGTTAGTGAAGAACAAAAATAAGTCAATCAAAACTAAAAAATGGAAAAAATGGGTGATGAAAAGCAAGGTGAAAGTGAGGAAATTGATTCCTTCCAATGTTAGTTACTTTGACAGATCCAAATTCCTGAGTGTGGTTGCTGAAGTAGCTGATTGGATCCTAGCACCTGTCAGCTGCTCCTATGGTATCCTAAAAAGTGTCCCTGTAAAAAAAGAAATTCACAACATAGTGTATCCAATATGAGAAGGAAGTAAAGATTAAAGTAATGCTTACCAATATGTCAACGCGTTTCTGCCCTCAAAAAAGGGCCTTTCTCAAGACTAGAATATTGGTAATGGCAGCTGGTCTTATATACAGTTTAGAAGTAGCCTATATGGTAGTTTAATTGATTAATTGTATTGTTTGGGCGCCAAATCCCTCCACTTCCTGTGTAACATCTAAAAGATTCCCCCATAAAGTGTAGCATCACTTCCTGTGTAACATCTAAAAGATTCCCCTCCACTTCCTGTGTAACATCTAAAAGATTCCCCCATAAAGTGTAGCATCACTTCCTGTGTAACATCTAAAAGATTCCCCTCCACTTCCTGTGTAACATCTAAAAGATTCCCCCATAAAGTGTAGTATCACTTCCTGTGTAACATCTAAAAGATTCCCCTCCACTTCCTGTGTAACATCTAAAAGATTCCCCCATAAAGTGTAGCATCACTTCCTGTGTAACATCTAAAAGATTCCCCCATATGGCAAACCGGAAGTATATAAATTTTCCCGGATTAATTTTATACATATCTAAATATATAGGTAATTCAAAAGGCATGTATATGGCCTTAGATTTATCCAGTTGTTTCTTTCTCAATTGCCGGTATCTTTGTTTTGGCTTACCAGTTTCAAGCCCAATATCGGAGCTACCCGGTAGTGACGTAACCGTTGACGTCATTTCCGGTCCGGCGATATTACATAGACAGGCCGCTAGCAACATTAGCATGCTGTACAATGCTAATATATGCGGCTGTCAGTTACGCCTCCCATCTAGTATATTAAATCCTTAGAGAGCCCTGGGGATAAAGATGTCAGAACAATGCCCACCAATGTGTCAATAAAGGGGATAAGTGTCAAGGCACTATTGGCCCCCAAACGTTATAACGATAGATAAAGGCTATGTAATCACAAACATTGAGATTTACAAAAAACTAACTCATATTTTATGTCAGTGGGACAAAGGAAACAATAAAAACAATAACGGCAAGTATTTTTGGAAATTAAATAACGGTTTTGTTATCTATTTCTCTTAAGTCCAAAGGGGTCAGATAATATTTTCTTTCTATAGCCATATTTTATATATCCATCATTATACTAGTAGATGGATTGAATGATCTCAAATATTATAATATGTGTTAACATATTGTCAAAGTGTGTTTAAGATACACTGGTAGTGGATTAAGTGATCTTAAATATTATAATATGTGTTAACATATTGTTAAAATATTTTGAGATATGTTTGACATTTCATAAAGAGAAGAGAAGTTGTATATACTTTTATGGATCCTTCAATGTCATTGAGCCATGCTCAGATGGTAAGATCTCGCATATTTATAAGAAATAAAGTTATTTTAATTTATTTTATAAAAGATCAGAATCATAGTGAGAGGAGGAAGAAATTAACATGTGATGAATTATTTACAGAGGGCAAACTGCTTAGTTATTAAAAAAGTCCTAGAATGTATTTATATATATATATATATATATATATATATATATATATCTCGTTTGCTCCAAAATTTGAGCATAGAGAATACAAAGTCCCAATAGAAACAATTTGGACTTAGTTGTCCATCTATCTGATATGTAAAATTAGTTATATGTATATAAAGATATAGATAAAACCAGGACATGGTATCTCATATTTAGCGAGAAATAAAAGGGATATGTACCTGATTCTGGTCGCATAAATATATTAGATTACAACGCCATCATAGTAATTGAATAAGGAAACTAGTGATAGCTGGACAAGTCCAGTGTATAAATTTCTATGTCAGAGAAAGAAACATTCAAGTGTATGCTCATGAATGTAATTAAGGGTATATATATAAAAGGGTATATAAATAGGAAACAGTCTACATTTGCTGTTTAATAGTTGAGAACTAGAACAATAGAGGAAAATAGAGGAAAAAGCCTTCTTCTTATGTTAATAGGATAACTGTATAGATGTCCACACTAATTGCTTTGAAGATTGAATCTGCAAAACCTACTTTTAAATCATTCTAACCCACAATTATATAGTATTGTGGAGCTTAGATTTTAATGGTGATCAGAAGATCAAACAGAAGATGGTAAACAAATATGTGGTAGGGTGAAGGGTAACCTTAAGCAGACAAAAAATGATACGCAAGTAATGAGTAAAAATGGATGAACTTCTATATATTTGGGTGGAGGGCTACAATGCCTATATAATGAGACTTTGGATTGGATATATACGATACCGGACCTTCTATAAATTTAGGTCTTTATAAAGGCTAAATTGTGTAATAACCCAGAAGCTTTAAAACAGCTGGTTTATAGAATTCTAAATGATACAGCACTATCTTATAAGTCTAGCTTGTGTCTTTATATAGACTAGTTGTTCAATAGCCCAGATGATTCAAAGGTCTTTTTGTTTTTTTAAAAAGTCTTTGGAGAGGAATTTTATACTGTCCTATGAGGACATTGGCAGATACATATCATAAATTGAAGAGGTAGGTAAGATCCTCCCTATTATTCAGACCTTTCGGGTGTAAGCAGTCTAATAAGAAGATCCATTTGGATTCTGCTTTTAAGAGGCTCTTTTCAAAATTACCCCCTCTCCAGTTCTTGGCAACTTTTTGTATACCTATAAATTTCATGTCTTGTATTCTACCATTGTGCTTCGTGGCAAAATGTTTATAAAGTGTTGTTTCTTTATTTTGTTTTTCGATCAACAGTATGTGCTCTCTGAGCCTATCTCTGAGGCTTCTAGAGGTTTGGCCGATGTATTGGAGCCCACATGAGCATTCCATAAGGTAGATTATCCCCGTATTTTGACATCTAATCAGATCTTTGATAGTAAATTCTTCTCCAGTCTGATTGGACTTGAATTTTTTAGTCTTTACCCCTCTTCTGCATGCTTTGCAGGTGGGGCATGGAAAAAATCCCTTTACTGGTCTCCCCATTGCATCATGTGTATTGGTCTTCTTCTTCTTGGGTAGACTTGGTGCTAATCTATTTTTGAGATTTCCTGTCTTTCTATAAACGAATTTTGGCTGGTTGGGGAGTTTATCTCCAATAATGTCGTCATTTTTTAGAAGGTGCCAGTGTCTTTTAAAGATATTTTCAATGATGTATCGATTGCTGCTGTATTCTGTTATTAATGGTACATTTATAGCATCCTCTGTCTCATATTGCTTATGATCTTTGTATTTGGTTAACTCTTTCCTCTCCACCTGTCGTACTTCTTCTATTTTTTGGTCTAGATGTTCCTCCTTATAACCTCTTTCCACAAATTTCTCTTTTAGTCGTCTCACTTGTTTTTCCCAGGTTTCGATATTTGAACAATTCTTTCGGACCCTTAGGAATTGGCTCTTTGGGATATTTTCTTTCCATTTCTCATGGTGGCAGCTCTCATAGTGTATATAGCTGTTACTGTCAACCGATTTGAAGTACGTAGATGTTTCCCATTTTCCGTTTAGAGCTTCTATTTTTAGATCCAAGAAGACGATTTCCTTAAAGTTCCAGTTGTAGGTGAACTTCAAATTCTGATGGTTTTGATTCATGACCTCAATTGTGTACAAGAGATCTTCTGTTGAGCCCTTCCAGACTATTAGGACATCATCAATATATCTGCGGTATAGGACCAGGTCCGCGCTCGCTGGGCATGAATCCCAGAAGATGCTCTCCCATCTTCCCATGTACAAATTAGCATAGCTGGGCGCGAACCTGGTCCCCATAGCTGTCCCGCAAATTTGTTGGTAGTACATCCCCTCATTGTTAAAATAGTTATGTGTAAGAATGTACTGGATGCTATCCAATATGAATTTGGCCTGATCTTCTAACATCAGTGGATCTTTATCCAGAAACCATTTGATTGCCTCAAGTCCTTCTTTATGAGGTATGCTGGTGTATAATGCTGCTACGTCGCAGGTTGCAAGGATATAGCCTTCTTCCCATGGTGTGTTGTCTAAGATATTTAAGACTTGTGTTGAGTCTCTTAGATATGACGGGAGGGCCCTTACGTACTTCTGTAGATGTTGGTCCACATACTCCGATAAGTTGCTTGTGAGAGAGCCAATTCCAGAGATAATAGGACGACCCGGAGGGTTCGTTAAAGTTTTGTGTATCTTGGGTAAGTAATACAGTATAGGTGTTATAGGATGGTCAATGTCCAAATATCTGTGCTCTTTTTCGTCTAATATACCCATTGTTCTAGCTTTTGTTAACAGTTCTCTGAGTTCTTCTTGGAAACCTGTAACGGGATTCTGTTTCAGCTTCAAATACGTTGTTGTGTCCTTTAATAGGCGTTGGTTTTCTGCCATATATTTATCTCTGTCCAGGATGACTATTCCCCCTCCTTTATCGGCTGGTTTTATCGTCAGTTGGTTATTTTCCTCAAGACTTCTGATAGTCTCTATGTGTTGCCTGGACAGATTTTGTCTTACCCTCTTCAATTTCTTTGGTTTGATATCTCTGATGTCTTTAGTAACCATGATCTCAAATGCATCGATGGCATTTCCCTTTGCATAAGTAGGGTAGAAACTTGATTTCGGTTTCAATCCTGTATGTATATAGTTGTTCCCAGCATCAGCTGTAGTGTAGCTTTTTGGTGCCATGGATTCCAAAGGAGATTTGAGAAAGTATCTTTTTAAGGTTAATTTCCTTATAAATTCCTTTGTATTAGTAAACGTTTGGAATTTATCCAGGCTTCTAGTAGGAGCAAATGAGAGGCCGTATTTCAGAACTTCTCTCTCTTCTTTTTTAATGTCATGCCTGCTGAGGTTAAAAATGCCATCACCTGAATTTATGTTCCTTCTGTTGTCAGAGATACTTGTTTCTATATCTGACTTAGAGGATGTAGCTATCTGTTGGAGATCCTTAATATATGGCTCCAGTCCTTCTAGTCTTAATATTCTTGAGAAAGGCCCTTTTTTGAGGGCAGAAACGCGTTGACATATTGGTAAGCATTACTTTAATCTTTACTTCCTTCTCATATTGGATACACTATGTTGTGAATTTCTTTTTTTTACAGGGACACTTTTTAGGATACCATAGGAGCAGCTGACAGGTGCTAGGATCCATTCAGCTACTTCAGCAACCACACTCAGGAATTTGGATCTGTCAAAGTAACTAACATTGGAAGGAATCAATTTCCTCACTTTCACCTTGCTTTTCATCACCCATTTTTTCCATTTTTTAGTTTTGATTGACTTATTTTTGTTCTTCACTAACATTTGTTGATCAACTTTTTGAACACTTTTTTGGATTATATTTTATATTTTATTATTTTTTATTTTTTATGTTATTGCATATTGTGTATTTTATTTTTTATGTTATTGCATATTGTGTATTTTATTTAATTATATCTTAACCTCACTGGATTAAGTAGCTAGCATTTTTATATCCATTTGCACTCACTCACTATTTGATTGTATCTATACAATTATTTTGCTACCCCCTTTTTTTGCACTGCAGTGCATTTTTCTATTTTTTGGAACACTATTTTTGTAACACTAATTTTGAACACTATTGTTTGTATTATTGTTTATTAGTTTTTTGCTTGATGCACTTGCTACAGTTGTACTTAGGCTAATTCTGTTTTATCAGTATACACTCTTATTCTGGTGTACCACTCACACTGATCACCTGTTATTACCTCTGTTTTTATTGTAATTATCAGCTTTGGCCCTTTGAGCCGCTTCTGTAAGATATTCCTGTATTTGTAATTTTATTTATATGTGCTTTTTACATTTTTTATATATAGTCTTTTATTACTGATGCTTTTTAACATGGTTCATTAAATAATCTTCTTTTATATCTCTGTGAGTATATTTATCCCTTGGCCTCTTGTTGGCGCTGTATTCACTTCTTACTACTTGTGCCGAATCATAAATTAACCCTCACAGATTTACCATTTTCTTAAAACAGGAGGAATTTCTGGATATTTGTTAGCCAACCATGCACTCGTGTTTTTACTATAATATTAAAATCCTAGGGCCATTATAGTGAAAAATGTCAGGCTTTAATTTGAGGGAGAGAGACGACTATACTTCCCACAGAGGGTGCTGGTTTCCTGACATCAGCTGACAACCCCAGCCTTTGGTCTAAAGGAGAAGTCTTTGCACATCAGCACCACTTAGATGGACGATGTCTTGGAATAAATTGCCCACTCGTTAGAGACAATAGGTGTATCTTAAGAAAACAGGGAGTATTTTTGAATGATCCCATTGGTACAGGCATTTGACCAATACATGGAGGGCTCTCTAGTCAAATCAACCAATGGAGAGCCTGTTGATAGTGCAATCTGACTAACTCAGAGAACAGATTTTTTTTACAAATTCAGCAGCCCTCATCTAGCCATGCCTCAGGAAGTATATATCAAATGAGCAAATTAGGATTCTGGTAAGATAACTCACTTTCATAATTCTGTGGCCCTGGATATTAATTATTAATTTCTTGGATCACAAAAAATATTTTGTTTCATTCATTATTTTCTCATTGGTTTGTTCAGAATAAATTTGTTAGCGGAAATCCATTGACCCCTTATTTCCTATGAAAAAAGTCTTCAGAGCAGCAGAGGAGCAGACAGATAGTAGCTTATACTGAAAGTTAAAGTAGTATCTGGTGCTACTGCTCCAACTCAGAAGTAGCAAATAAAAGCTTGTTTTGAGGTATAAAGATTGTTTTGAGAGAGATTGAGAAAGAGGACATAGAAGCAAACTGTATGTCTTGGTTACCAGAATGAGAGTGTTACTTAACGACATCTCACACAATCAACAGAAGGCGTGAGTAGTGGAGCTTTGGGTTTTACAACTCACCTCTCCACTGCATACTATACTATAGATGTGCTGTTTTTATTTTATATTAAGCCTTCCTTGAATAAGCTGTTTTGTGCTATTATCTGTAATTTCAAAAACTTTGTCTAATAGAGAGCCAAGCTGTCCCATATTTTGCAATGGGCACTGTCTGCTGTCCATAGCCCTCTATCATCTTATAAACATTTACCAAGATCCTACTAGTCATGCCCCCAGTAAGCTCCAAAAAACTCAGCCCAACTTTGCCCCAGCACAGCCCACTTCCCAACCAGCACAGCCCAATTCCCAACCAGTGCATCCCACTCACAATCAGAGCAGCCCACTCACAACCAATGCAGCCCATTCCCCAACCAGTGCAGCCCACTCCCCAACCAGTGCAGCCCACTCCCCAACCAGTGCAGGCCACTCCCCAACCAGTGCAGCCCACTCCTCAACCAGTGAAGCCCACTCCTCAACCAGTGAAGCCCACTCTATAACCAGTGGAGCCCACTCCCCAACCAGTGCAACCCACTCTCCAATCAGTGCAGTCCACCCCCCAACCAGTGAAGCCAACTGAAGCCCACTCCCCAACTATTACAGCCAACTCCCCAACTAGTGCAGCCCACTCCCTAACCAGCACAGTCCACTCACCAACTATTACAACCCACTTCCCAACCAGTGCATCCTTCATTCCAACCAGTGCAGCCCACTACCCAACCAACACAGCCCACTCCCCAACTATTACAACCCACTCCCCAACCAGTGCAGCCTTCTTCCCAACCAGTACAGCCCACTCCCCAAACAGTGCAGCCCACTTCCCAAACAGCAAAGTCCACTTCCACAGTTCTCCTCCTAGCACAATGCAACTTCCCCCCCGCACAGTCCACTTCCCAACTATTACAACCCACTCCCCAACCAGTGCAGCCTTCTTCCCAACCAGTACAGCCCACTCCCCAAACAGTGCAGCCCACTTCCCAAACAGAACAGCCCACTTCCACAGTTCTCCTCCTAGCACAATGCAACTTCTCCCCAGCACAGTCCACTTCCCAACTAGTACAACCCACTCTTCAACCAGTGCAGCCTATTTTCCAGGAGATAGTCCACTTCACAGCACAGTGCAAATCCCCACACAGCACAGTCTACCCCCTCTAGTACAGCTCAAGTTTACCCAGCACAGCCCACTCACAGGCCAGAAAGGGCCACACAGCACTGCCCACTCTCTGCCAGAACAGTCCACTCAGCACAGCCCGCTCCCTCAACATAACCCACTCCACCACAGCAGAGCCCAAATTCCTACCAGCACAGCCCACCAAACACAGTCCCCTCCCTCAATACAGCCCATTTCCCAGCACAGTCCAACTCCATGCTCAGTACAGACCACCCTGTACAGCCCGCTCCACAAACACAGCCAAAGTTTATCCCAGCACAGCCTAGTCCCGTACTAACACACCTTACTTCAATCAGCAAAGCTTCCTCCCAGCACAGCCCACTTGCTGACTAGCAGATAAGGTAAGCTAAGGTCTTCCATTAATAGATCTGCAAAAATTACAGCAACTTACTGTTGTGATTTACATTTTAGTGGACAAATATGCTGTTTAAAAATGCTCATGTATTTCAAAAGATGGTGGATTCTCAGGGGTTTTGATAATTAGAAAATTTTCAAAGAATTTAATAACTGCAGTGAATCATGTTAAAAGGAATAAAAATACAGATTCAGCAATAAGATTGAAAATATTTGCCCTACTTTTGAAACCAGAACCATCACTTAGCTTAGAAGAATCAATGCAAGTAGTTTTGTATATTTTACTCATTTGTATATGATTTAATACATGACTATCAAACAAAGATGTATATGTTTTTATCACAACTATTATTATTATCGGTTATTTGTAGAGCGCCAACAGATTCCGCAGCGCTATAAACAAAGGGGGAGTACAACAAAACAATTATAGGGATCAAATGGGTAGAGGGCTCTGCCAAGAGTCACACTATTGTAGTCAGCTCTTAAGAAGGTGATCTACAAACAGCTGGATTCTTAGGCTTACATGCTAAGGGGGTTCAGGGGGATAGCAATGGAGGAGAGGAACTGGTATAAAGAAAGGTTTGTGTAAGTTGTATGCTTCCCTGAGCAGTAGTGTCTTTATGGAGCTCTTGAAGCTTTCAAAACTAGGAGAAAGTTTTGTGGAGCGAGGCAGAGAGTTCCACAAGAAGTCTGGAGAAGTCCTGTAAATGGGAGTGTGAGGAGGTAACAAGAGAGGAGTAGAGTAGGAGGTCATGAGCAGAGCGAAGGGGACGGGAGGGAGAGTATCTGGAGACAAGGTCTGAGATATAGGGGGGAGCAGTGCAGTTGAGGGCTTTGTATGTCAGAGTCAAAATTTTGTGTTTAATCCTAGAGGCAAGAGGAAGCCAGTGAAGGGATTGGCAGAGAGGTGCAGCGAATGAAGAGCAACATGTAAGGAAGATGAGCCTGGCAGAGGCATTCATTATGGATTGTAAAGGAGCTAGGCGGCAGCTAGGGAGACCAGAGAGGACGGAGTTGCAGTAATCGAGGCAGGAAAGGATGAGAGAGTGGGTTAAAATCTTAGTTGCGTCTTGTGTAAGGAAATGTCTAATTTTAGAGATCTTTTACAGGTGGAAGCGGCAGACTTTAGCAAGGGACTGAATGTGAGTGAAAGAAAGATCTGAGTCAAATGTGACCCCAAGACATTGGGCATGAGGGGTAGGGGTAATGATGGAGTTCTCGACAGTTTTGAGAGATTGGGGTTGGATATTTCGGAAGAAGGGGGGAAAATAAGGAGCTCAGTTTTGGAGAGATTTAGCTTGAGATAGTGAGAGGACATCCAGTTAGAGATGTGAGAAAGACAGTTAGTGACACACAACATCACAATGATTGTATATTTTACTTATTTGTATGTAATCTAATACATGACTATCAAACAAGATATATATGTTTATATCACTGTGTTTATATATTTTACCCATTTGTATATGATCTTTAAAATGAAGATGTATGTTTTTTTATCACAATGTTTGTATATTTATATCATAGCAATGCACTAATGTAGTTATTTTTTCTCAGCCAGCTTCTGGAATGTTGTTCCTAACCAGTGATCTGACAGATTGGGAGGTTTTGTTTTCAGATGATTTATATCTAGTACATTTATGGATGAGAAGGTGAAGGCTGATAGTTTGGGAGGTTATTGTTGTCTGGGCAGAGATGTGATTGGTTTGATATTGATTGTTCTTAGCCAATAGAATATTTCTCAACTGAGATTTCACATGTGCATGTGCAATCACTTTTAAGCAATTATATCAGATCATGATGTGTGCAATTAATTATTTCATGTCATTTTAAATAGATTTTGTTTGATTCATTTTGCATCAGGATCTGATGAAGGGGTGAACGCCCCAAAATATCACATGCAATATATATATATATATATATATATATTTTATTTTATTTTTTTAATTTCTATTTATTGTATTTTCAATAATACAGAAATCAAGTCATATCACATCAAAGCAAATCAAGAAAACAAAATCAAAGCATCCCTCATTCCGCCCACAACATAGCATACCGGCCTGACCCGGCCTAAAGGGTTACAGAGATCGGCCTGGGTCAAGTGATACATGAGACAATACAAAACCAAATATCACAGGGTATTATTGGGCTGACGGTGTCATCCATAAAAATAAAGGATGGTTCACTCCAACAAACAAAGAGGGCTAAGTGTATCCTAGAAAAGGTTTGGCATTCAGGCCGCAGCTCAAATCCATAGGAGTTATAAAGGGAGTTCCAAAAAAAAGAATGGAAAAGGAAAAAATAGAAGGGAAAGATGGGCCTGGGGGTGGTCGAGATGAAGGGAAAGGGGGAATTAAGGGTGGAGTGAGAGTCCTATCGTAGGGACCTCGGGGCAAAAGGTGGGAAGGGGAGGGTACACTGGGTGGTCCCTGTTTGACTGCTGAGGGGGGAGGGGGAAGGGAGAATCCTAGCGAGTCAGACTATAGGGGCTCAAGGGGCTGGTGGGCACTTTGGACAAGATCATCATTTTGAGTGCCACCACCCTCCCCAACCAGGAGACTTCCTCATACCTCTTGGATTTAAGGAGAAGTTCCACTTCTTTCGACAGTTTTCAATAATTATCAGTGAGTATGATGTCCTTGTCATGAGACAGGAATACACCCAAGTGTCTAATTCCTCTAGAAGACCACTTAAAAAGATAGTTCCTATGGCGTTTCCTAAGATCTTTGGGCAATATTCCTATGGTGTAAGCCTCCGTTTTGGAGACATTTATTTTGTAAAATGACAGATTGCCAAATTCGTGAAGAAGGTTAAAGAGTGGAGGCAGGGAGGTCAGTGGTTCAGAGAGAAAGATCGTTAGATCGTCTGCAAAGAGGGACAACTTTTGAAGTGAGTCATGGATCACGGATCCATGGATCTGACGGATGACAGCAGCTAGGGGTTCGATGGAGAGCGCACAAAGGATAGGGGACAGCGGGCATCCCTGTCATGTACCATTAGTGATAGGAATCAGAGGTGAACTGAAGCCTACACCTCTCACTCTAGCTGTGGGGGTCGAATACAGCTCTCCAATAGCTTTGCAAAGTGAGGCAGGGATTCCAAAGGCCATAAGGGTCTGGAACATATAGTCCCATCTCACCCTATCAAACGCCTTTTCCGCATCAACAGACAGGGTGAGGAGGGAGAGACCCAAATCCGCTGACTCCATGAACAAGTCCAGGAGTCTGCGGGTGTTATCAGATCCCTGTCTTCCTAGGGCAAACCCCACTTGGTCTAAGTAAACAACAGCAGGAACGCAGGATGACAATCTACTGCTTATGACCTTTGCATACAACTTGATATCCACGTTAATGAGCGAGATTGGTGTATAGCTCTCGCACATGGATGGGTCCTTGCCATCCTTGGGGATGGTGAGAATACTAGCTTCCAAAAATTCTGCAGGGAGGTTACCCTCCTCCCTTATCTCGGAGTAGAATCTCAATAGTATGGGCGCAAGTTCAGAGGAATATGTCTTATAAAATGAGGCTGTAAAGCCATCTGGTCCCGGGGCTTTGTGTGCCTTACGGAATTGTACCGCTGTTTGGAGCTCCTCGCTTCAGAAGGGGAGCTGCAGTTCTCTAGCCACCTCAGCCGAGATTTGTGGCAACCCGAGGGAATCAAGAAATCCCTTGATCTCAATGGGCTCCGCATGGGGAGTCTAAGGTCCATCGCCCAGATTATACAGGGATCGATATTAGTCCCCAAAGGCATTACCTCTACCTTTAGGGGAATAGGCTGGGCCTTTATCCATCTGAATAAAGGAGATGCGTCTCTGTTGGGTCCTATATCGAAGTTTGTTCGCAAGTAATCTGTCGGCTTTATTACCTTTATAGTAATAAAGCTGCTTAAGCTTGAGTAAATTATCTTGAACTCATTTGGCTTCTCTCTGGTTGATCTCCTCTCTGATTTATCCCACTCTGTGGGAAGTGAGGGTGGTCGGTTGAAGTTTGTTACAAGTCTCCAATCATCCAAGCTCTGCGTACAGTTGAGCTAGAGGGAGTCCAGAGCTGTGTCGCATTCAGGCTGATTTTGAAATAAAGTACCCTCTCATAAAGGCCTTAAAGGAGGCCCACAGAGTAGCTACACTGGTGTCGCCCGTATCATTGAGATTAAAGAAATCCCTGATGGTATGCTCTGTCTCCGGAATTTCAATGTCCGAGAGAAAGTTCTGCGGGAGTCTCCATGACGGCCGCCCGCCCGGTGTGGAAACAAGCAAAAGATCAGCTATCACCAGATCATGATCCGACCACGGGCATGAACGAATGCTGGAGTTAAGGAAGGAGTCGAGGGCCCAACTATCGCAAAATAGGAAGTCAATTCATGAATAGGCATTGTGGGGGCTAGAGAAGAAGGTATAGTCCCTCTCTCTTGGAGAGAGACATCTCCACACGTCGTAAAGATTGTGCTGGAATATTAACTTCCGAAAGGCTGCGGACAGGGAGGATACACCTCGATCCTGGGAGCGACTGCTCGACGACTTTTTGTCTAAAGAAAGGGTCCCACACTACATTGAAATCACCTCCTATGAGTAGGTGTCCTCTTCTTAATCTTTCAATACGTTCCAAGGTGGAGTGGAGGAATGGAATTTGTTTAGTGTTGGGAGTGTATATGGAGGCCAGCGTACACAGTGTCTCATTTAACTTACAGACCATAATGAGGTATCTGCCTTCCGGGTCACATTCCCAGTATTCTATGTCACATTTAACTGATCTATGGACCAGGACCGCCACACCTCTCTTCTTTTCTGTATATGAAGCAGTCTCACATATCGGAAAGTATGTGGAGATACTAGGGGCCTTGGAGCCTTCCTACCAATGGGTTTCCTGTAAGAAAGCATCATGGATTTTGTGATGGAGGAGGTGTCGGAGAAGAAGGCTTCTCTTTGTGGGAGAGTTAAGGCCCTGGACATTTAAGGTGGAGATCTTAAGGGGGGCATTTTGTAAGGCCTGTTAGGAGCAATGCAGTCTGGATATGGGGAAAAGGTTTTGCTCACCCACTGGGGGTATTAGTCCCGATTTCCCAGGAATGGAGAGGGGTGCCAAACAGACCAAGTCACTGAGAGTAATTAGCTTGGGTTGAAATGGATCACCCTAGTTGCTAGGTCAGGTTTTGGGTTTGAGCGAGAATTAAAGAGAGGTTGGATTCTCAAGGGAGGGGGTGAGGGATCAATCAATATGGGGAAGGGTTGAAAAGTGCAATATTGTCACTTTCACTGTGAGTGACCTCTAGACAGGTAGTCAAGAGGGCACACCTCAATATATGTGGGGGGGAGATAAAAAATGAGGCAGCGGCCCCGTCTATCCCTGGTTGAAAAAGAAAAACTGGGGGTGGGGCCACCTAGGCGGCTCCACCTGTGAGTACAAAAGTTTAGTTCCGTGAAAGGGAACAACATATAAAAAAGATGAGCAGTTCAAGTTTTTAGAAATACTATAACATGTTGAAATTAGGGTTGTTACATAGTAATAAGAGTAAGAGTAGGGGGCTTGAATCTCCTGCATTGCCCAACTAGGGTCGGGATAACAGGACAACCTCAATTGAATAACAGTACATTAAACTTGAATACAAACAAACACAATCAACATGTGAAACAGCATAGCCTGACCTTTCTAATCTGCATCCTGTTGCTATGTCTCATTATGTCCATACAGGTGTTCTCATCTACTCTACACATTTAGAGGATATGACTAACTCTGACTACTTAGGCATAAGGCATCCTGCGTAACATAGACTAATATTCAAAGGATAAACATATAGTACATTTGCCAATTACTTGTCTAAAGTCAATATCTCAGTACTCCCCCTAGCGGGGCATCCTGACAATCCTACCAGTTCTGTGGTCTGGAGGGTATGAAGGGCTTTCCAGGATCCTGTAAACCAAAAGGTAAAAGGGAGTATGGGAGATGCAAGGGGGAGCAGGTATGAGGGGGAGAGGGAGAAGGGTTAGGAGGTACAGGAGATTAGGAGACGTGTCTCATTTACAAGTATGCCTGGTAGTTTAGTGCTAGGTTTGCCCTAAAAACTAGAGTGATCTACATAATCTATGTCTATAGCATTTGGGTGGTATTACATAGGTTCTTCCTTTCTAGTCCCTACTTGATCCAGGTATGATATACAGTATGATGTACTTGGGTTGGTATAGTATATTTATTTATTTATTTATTTATTTATAAAATATTTTACCAGGAAGGATACATTGAGATTTCTCTCGTTTTCAAGTATGTCCTGGGATCACAAAACATTGCATTGATACAATAGGGTACAATAAAATACAAAAACAATAAAAAAATACACATTATATGCAAACATTTAACATAGAGCAGGTATGAAATATTTATCCATGACAGGAGCATTCTGTTTTGAGATATGTATAGAGGGATCTCTTAAAGGATTTTAGGCTTGGGGAAGTTTTTAAAGTGTGAGGGAGGTCATTCCATAATTGTGGCGCTCTGTAGGAAAAGGAGGATCGAGCTGCTTTTTTTTTGTATTGAGGCAAGCTAAATAATGTGCTGTTATTGGATCGGAGGTTATAGGAGGTGGGAATAGCAGGGGAGAGCATTCTGCTCAGGTAGGGTGGGAGCTTCCCAGAAAGGCTCTTAAAGACAAGGCAGGAAAGATGGAGGGTGCGTCTGGATTCTAGCGACAGCCAGTTTAGTTCTTTTAGCATGTCACAATGGTGGGTCCTGTAGTTACATTGTAGCACAAAGCGGCAGAGCGAGTTATATAACGTATTTAGTTTATTAAGGTGAGTTTGCGGAGCAGGTGCATATACTATGTCCCCATAATCCAAGATAGGCATCAGCATTTGCTGTACAATCTTTTCCTTTACTGTAGGGCTGAGGCAAGATTTGTTTCTGTACAGGGCACCTAGTTTTGGATAAAGTTTAGAGGCAATTTTTTCTATGTGGAGTCCAAAAGATAGATTGGGGTCTAACAACATACCTAAGTATTTAAAAGAGTGGACTGCGGTCAGCGTGCAATTGGATTTTGTTTTGATGCGAAGATGGGAATTTTGTAATTTATGTATTTTAGGTCCCATTCCAAAGATCATTGTGACCGTTTTGTCAGTGTTTAGGAAGAGTTTGTTTTTCGAGATCCACTTTTCTACCTCTGTGAACTGGTCTTGGAGCACTGTTTCAAGCTGCAGCAGATCAGATTTGTTTGCATAGATTACCGTGTCGTCTGCGTACATGTGTACAGTTGAGGATTTGCAGACATTAGGCAAATCATTTATAAATAATGTGAATAGTAGGGGGCCGAGAATGGAACCTTGGGGAACACCACACGTGACTGGGAGAGGGAGGGAGTCAATGTTAGAGACAGAGACATATTGTGATCGATCCGATACATATGATTTAAACCAGGTTAACGGGTGATCAGCAATACCAGAGTTTTTTAGTTTGAGAAGTAGTAGGTCATGGTCCACTGTGTCAAAAGCCTTTGCAAAATCAAGGAAAATAGCTCCAGTTAGGTCTCCTTGTTCCATGGCAGTTTGGATGTCGTTGCAAACTTTTAGGAGGGCAGTTGTAGTGGAGTGATTTGGTCTGAAACCTGATTGATCAGGGGTCAGATAGTTAGAAAGTTGGTAATACTCGCATAATTGCGTATGGACGCATTTTTCTAGGATTTTTGACAATACAGGGAGCAGTGATATAGGACGATAGTTAGAAACCAAGGTTAACTCCCCACTTTTATGAATAGGCACTACTCTTGCAGTTTTCCAGAGTTTGGGTATGTATCCAGACACCAAGGATTCGTTAATTAGGGTTGCAACAGGCTTAGCAATTGCCGGCGCACTGAGCTTCAACAGCATTGCTGGGATTTGATCAGGTCCTGACTGGTTTTTCATTTTTAGATTATCGAGGTGTTTCTTAATGACATTGAAGGGTACAGGTCTAAAATTGAACTTTTCTATATTGGGTCTTTGCTGTTTTAGTGGGGCCTGATCCACATTTGTAGCTTCAGGATGCGTGCCATTTATTAGTTTGTCAATCAGGGTGGTGGAGCATCCTACAAAATAATTGTTAAAGGCATTTGCTACTTCTAAGGGGAGTTGCAGGTTTTGGTTATCCACATTGACAGTAGAGGGTTGGGAGTGGATTGGTGGATTTTGTAAGTTATTTATGAGTTTCCAAAACTTTCTAGGGTTACATATATTATTGTTCAGATTTTCACAGAAATATTGCGCCTTAGCCAATTTTGTTTGTTTAGTACATATATTTCGCCATTTTCTATATACACAGTGATCATTCATAGAGCCAGTATGCTTGAACTTTGACCACAATGAATCCCGAAATTGGTACATTTGAATGAGGTCAGCTGTGATCCAATTCAAGTGTGCTCCTTTTACTCTCACCTTACGCAGCGGTGCATGTAAATTCCAAACTTGTAGGAGTTCAGACTGAAAGAATTCAACTGCAGAGTCTAGATCTGGGATTAGGTTTAATCTGTGCCAGGGGAGGTTCTTGATGTCATTTAGAAATGATTGAAGATTAAATTTTTTGAAGGACCTGGTGATTGTAACCTTGGGAGAGGATTTAGTTGCCTTTATTTTGCGCACGCAGTACACTAAGCAGTGGTCACTGAAATTGTTAGGGAGAACACCTGCCTCCTGGATTCGGTTGGGAGAAGTGGAGAGAATCCAGTCGAGCAGGGTATGATTATGGCTTTTGATGTTTATGCGAGTTGGGGAGGAGATTAATTGCGTTAGATGCAAAGATTTAAACAGCGAGCGACAACTGTTATTTTTTGGATTCAGCCAATCGATGTTAAAATCTCCAAAAACCAAAATTTCACTTTTTGGGTTTTGAGTTATGGATTCACTAAGGAGCTGTGCTATGTCCGAAATGGAATGCACAGGGGAGCTTGGTGGGCGGTAGATTCCTGCAACAATGATTGATTTACTGCACGGGATCTCAATTTTGCCAGAAAGGAAATCAAAGGTGGCAGGAGAGCTAGATTTTTGTAAGGGGGTGAACTTTGTGGAATTGTCAACATAAATTACAATGCCACCTCCTCTCTTTGCTCTATCATTTCTATGGCATGAATATCCATGTATTGCAATGGCAGAGTCAGGTATTTTGCGGGTTAGCCACGATTCAGAGATCACAATGATTTTGGGTTTGTATTGTAAACACCAAGCTTGCAGTGCATCAATTTTCGGTAGTAAGCTGCGGATATTACAGTGCACAAAGGAGAGGCCTTTCTTAGCTGGAAGGCTAGGAATGGAATTTGTTAGGGGACCAGGGTTAGACTCTACGTCATTTGCAAGGGCAAGTAACATAAGGAATAGGAATTTGGAAATCATTTTTGATTGGCCATATAGTGAATGTGATACTTTATAATATTGTGAGGTGGGGGTAGGAGGGTTATTTTTTATATATATGAGGTCTGCAAGGGCAGTAAATTCAGGGGACTTGGGTGCAGTGCCCAGTACTTTCTCCAAGAGGTAGCATGTCAAGGACTAGTTCCTCTCCTTATAGGGGTTTCTGGGGTATTGAATCCTAATATTATGCAGTGTACACCCTTGGAGTCTCTGGGAGAAGAGGCAAAGAACTATAGGTAGAGCATAGGGCATCAGATTAGGTTGAAGAGAAGGAAAGATTAGAGGTACATGGAAGGGGAGAACATAGAGCAAGATAACAGATATCAGTGTGTCAGGCTAGTAAGTGGTGAGAAAGTTATTATATCCTCCCTGTGGAGGAGTTAGGATTTTCTACTTGTTTATGTCTCTTGTCATTTTGTGGACCCCTCTGAGGCTGGGGTTGCCATTCTCTGGCTGAGACTAAGTCCTTGTGTAGAAGCAGTTGCAGAAGAAGTTGCAGGTTCATTAGTGATAAAGTTCCATCTGTGCAACAATTCTCTAGCCTGCTGGATGGATGAGGCCACATACTGCTGGCCATCCTTAGTAATGAAGAGGCGCACCGGGAATCCCCATCGGTATTTTATTCCTTTCTCTCTGAGGATCCTAGTGCAGAACTGAAAGTTCTTCCGCTGCTGTAAGGTATGTGGTGACAGGTCTGGGAAAATCTGTAGTCCAGCATGTTTGTCGGCAAGAGCCCCTTCTTTAGCTGCGGCTCGTAGAAGTTTCTCCCGGAAGGTGAAGTAGTGAAGACGTATGATTACATCACAAGGTTTATCCTCCTCCATGTTTATCGGTCGTAGCGCTCTATGAGCTCTGTCCATCAGAGCCTCATTGTCATTGATTGGGCCTAGCAAGGACCCAAAAAGTTCTAGTAGGTAATCTCCCAAATCCAGAGGAGCCACCGACTCAGGGATGCCCCTGATCCTTACGTTGTTCCTCCGGGATCTGTCCTCCAGATCAGCTAACTTGGACTCCAAATCTGAAATCTGGGTGGCTAGGGATTGAGAATAGTTCAGGAGGCTTACATAGTCAATTGCTAGGTCCTCTGGTTTATGTTCCGAGGTATCTGTTCTTTTGCCAATTGCGGCTGTGTCACTTTTAAGCTCTGCATGGCTTTTGTCGAATTTCTTAGATAGGGAGTCATGGTGGTTTGCTAGGATCAATTTAATAGTCCATAGTCAGCGGCTCACTTTGCTGGAGTTGTGAGGAGCGATTTTTAGTTGTTGGAAGGTTCTGGGAGCTTAGGGTGTCAAAAGGCTCCTGGTTGTCGTCCTCCGAAGAGGAGTGATTGACTATGTTCTGCTGGTGGAAGTGTTCAACCACAGTGCGCTTTGGTGCTGAGGAGCCCTTTTGTTTTCTTTTGAACTGTTGAGACATCTCTATTTCCAAGTTGATAGGGAGATCCAATAGGTTATTTGAGATTTAGCATTAGTCTGTGATTGTGTTGTTCCCCATCACGAACTGTATAGCAGGGTAGCAGGGCCAAGGCATTAGGTATTACTCAATCTTACTATATGAGGGAGACATTCAAAAAGAGTAGGTGGTACAGCACAGGTCCATCAGGTCTTCTTGAGGAGGTGGACCTGAATATGGTTATCCAGGGATCTTCTAGTTTGGTTTTAGTCCCAGGGTTCCGGAGTCCCAGAGAGAGAAACAAGGGCCCACTAGGCTGGAATCCCCTTTGATGGCAAAGTAACCTCCAGATAAGAGGGAGGGTACTTTAGATTGGTTGCTAGCAGGCTACTAGTGGATCCGTTATGTCTATTGCCTAGTGTCTGCTAGGGCCCTGCTCCTGAAAGGAGATATGTAGCCCTAAAAGCTATAGGGTGCCAGAGGGGTAAAGCTTTAGGAGTACAGGCGTAGCAGGGCGTTAAGTAGCTGTACAGGCTAAAGTGTCCAGGTTTCACACCACTCTTTGTCAGTAAGCTGCAGGCAGTAATCTTAGTATTTGGCAGATAAAGTAGGTGGTTGCCTCAGTGATATGCACTCCAGGGGGGTGAGGTGATTTGCGTGGCTCAAAAGTAGTTTTGCCTGGGGAGCTGACTACTTAGGGTACTCTGTGAGGTGGCTGAACCATATGTTTTTCACCCTAACAGTTTGGGATTCCCTTCTTCTAATAAAAGCACTAGCCCTTACATATCCAGTAATATTGTATAGAATATTTTTAGTGTCTCAGGCCCTGGGTCAACCCCTCTAGGCCTGTGGGACTGTAGATAAATGTAAGGCCAGTAAAAGGAATTTGCAGGGTGGCCTGGTAATGAAAATATGAATAATTTTGCTTCCCAGTGGATGGTATCAGTTCGTGAGGCTCACCTATATCTCAAGCAGAGGGGTGGTGCAGCAGCTAGGAATGCCTCTGCAGATGAGAGAAAGTGATTTCCAACAATAGTGGTGCTTCTGGGGCTCAGCAAGGGACCGGAACTTATGGGCCCCTTTCGTATCTAAATTCAGCTAGGTCTGCCCATACCCTCCAATTCAGGGGAATTACCTCAGGGCCTATGTTAGAATTGGAGGCCTTATGGGACGCTTCTAGGAGCCAAAGGGTTCATTACATCTGTTGCCCCCTGTACCTTTATATCACTGGAACGTGAGAGTGCCCTCTTCTACGGTAGGTGAGGTCTTACTGGTCAGCCTGTGGGTGGTATTGCCTCCGGAGCGGACCCCCCGACCCTCCGAAGGTATAAGCTGTAGCCGTGGCCTGCCCGCTTGGCCTCTGTTGTGTGTGTGGTGCAGGATTTTATCTCCTCCTCTTTCATTTTGAGCTTTAATGATAAGCAAAATAAGGCTGTGGTTCATATGCTGTATAAAGCGGCATCTTATGAAAATAACTGGATTAATTTAATGCTGTGTTCTAAGCGAGCAATTTAACTCAATAATAATTGTTAATTAGAATAAAATAAAGATGTTTGCAGGTGTTTTGTTTCATATAAACTATTTGCTTTAGAAAAGATTTAACTTTTTTTGGGATTTTGTATATGATGAAGAAGGCCATCTGCTGCAAAGATTACATCAGCCAAACACTGACAGATACAGTAACGGATCAATGTCAGGAATTGTCACACACTCCTCCAGCAATCAAATTAGAAGATAAACTGAGAAACTTTAAATATTCATTATTTTAATTTAAACTTCTGTGATGTCAACAACACTGCATTGTGCTAGTAATTAATATATAGAAATGAACTCAGAGTTAATGTGTTTAGCTGAAGTATTAGTTTGTAGAATGGGGGAAACTGCTACAAACACTCATACATGAGGTGCTAGTTGTGTTGTAACTGCTAGTGCAGCCCACTTCTCAACAAGTGCAGCCCACTCTCCCCAACCAGTGCAGCTCTCTCCCCAGCCAGTGCAGCTCACTCCCCAACCAGTGCAGCTCACTCTCCCCAACTAGTGCAGCTCTCTCCCCAACCAGTGCAGCCCACTCCCCAACCAGTGCAGCCCACTCCCCAACAAGTGCAGCTCACTCTCCCCAACCAGTGCAGCCCACTCCCCAACAAGTGCAGCCTACTCTCCCCAACCAATGCAGCCCACTCCCCAACAAGTGCAGCTCACTCTCCCCAACCAGTGCAGCCCACTCCCCAACCAGTGCAGCCCACTCCCCAACAAGTGCAGCTTACTCTCCCAAACCAGTGCTGCCCACTCCTCAACAAGTGCAGTCTACTCTCCCCAACCAGTGCAGCCCACTCCCCAATCAGTGCAGCTTACTCTCCCCAACCAGTGCATCCCACTCCTCAATCAGTGCAGCTTACTCTCCCCAACAAGTGCAGACCACTCCCCAACCAGTGCAGCCCACTCCCCAATCAGTGCAGCTTACTCTTCCCAACCAGTGCAGCCCACTCCCCAATCAGTGCAGCTTACTCTCCCCAACAAGTGCAGACCACTCCCCAACCAGTGCAGACCACTCCCCAACCAGCCCACTCCCCAATCAGTGCAGCTCACTAACTCAAACCAGTGCAGCCCACTCCTCAACAAGTGCAGCCTACTCTCCCCAACCAATGCAGTCCACTCCCCAATCAGTGCAGCTCACTCTCCCAAACCAGTGCTGCCCACTCCTCAGCAAGTGCAGCTTACTCTCCCCAACCAGTGCCGCCCACTCCCCAATCAGAGCAGCTTACTTTCCCCAACCAGTGCAGCCCACTCCCCAACCAGTGCAGCTTACTCTCCCCAACCAGTGCAGCCCACTCCCCAACAAGTGCAGCCTACTATCCCCAACCAGTGCAGCCCACTCCCCAACAAGTGCAGCTTACTCTCCCAAACCAGTGCTGCCCACTCCTCAACAAGTGCAGCCTACTCTCCCCAACCAGTGCAGCCCACTCCCCAATCAGTGCAGCTTACTCTCCCCAACAAGTGCAGACCACTCCCCAACCAGTGTAGCCCACTCCCCAACCAGTGTAGCCCACTCCCCAATCAGTGCAGCTTACTCTCCCCAACCAGTGCAGCCCACTCCCCAAACAGTGCAGTTTACTCTCCCCAACAAGTGCAGACCACTCCCCTACCAGTGCAGACCACTCCCCAACCAGTGCAGACCACTTCCCAATCAGTGCAGCTTACTCTCCCAAACCAGTGCAGCCCACTCCTCAACAAGTGCAGCTTACTCTCCCCAACCAAAGCAGTCCACTCCCCAATCAGTGCAGCTCACTCTCCCAAACCAGTGCTGCCCACTCCTCAACAAGTGCAGCTTACTCTCCCCAACCAGTGCAGCCCACTCCCCAATCAGTACAGCTTACTCTCCCCAACCAGTGCAGCCCACTCCCCAACAAGTGAAGCTTACTCTCCCTAACAAGTGCAGCCCACTCCTCAACAAGTGCAGCTCACTCCCCAACAAGTGCAACTCACTCTCCCCAACAAGTGCAGCCCACTCCTCAACAAGTGCAGCCCACTCCTCAACAAGTGCAGCTTACTCTCTCAAACCAGTGCTGCCCACTCCTCAACAAGTGCAGCTTACTCTCCCCAACCAATGCAGCCAACTCCTCAACAAGTGCAGCTTACTCTCCCCAACCAAAGCAGTCCACTCCCCAACCAGTGCAGCTCTCTCCCCAGCCAGTGCAGCTCACTCCCCAACCAGTGCAGCTCACTCTCCCCAACTAGTGCAGCTCTCTCCCCAACCAGTGCAGCCCACTCCCCAACCAGTGCAGCCCACTCCCCAACAAGTGCAGCTCACTCTCCCCAACCAGTGCAGCCCACTCCCCAACAAGTGCAGCCTACTCTCCCCAACCAATGCAGCCCACTCCCCTACAAGTGCAGCTCACTCTCCCCAACCAGTGCAGCCCACTCCCCAACCAGTGCAGCCCACTCCCCAACAAGTGCAGCTTACTCTCCCAAACCAGTTCTGCCCACTCCTCAACAAGTGCAGTCTACTCTCCCCAACCAGTGCAGCCCACTCCCCAATCAGTGCAGCTTACTCTCCCCAACCAGTGCATCCCACTCCTCAATCAGTGCAGCTTACTCTCCCCAACAAGTGCAGACCACTCCCCAACCAGTGCAGCCCACTCCCCAATCAGTGCAGCTTACTCTTCCCAACCAGTGCAGCCCACTCCCCAATCAGTGCAGCTTACTCTCCCCAACAAGTGCAGACCACTCCCCAACCAGTGCAGACCACTCCCCAACCAGCCCACTCCCCAATCAGTGCAGCTCACTAACTCAAACCAGTGCAGCCCACTCCTCAACAAGTGCAGCCTACTCTCCCCAACCAATGCAGTCCACTCCCCAATCAGTGCAGCTCACTCTCCCAAACCAGTGCTGCCCACTCCTCAGCAAGTGCAGCTTACTCTCCCCAACCAGTGCCGCCCACTCCCCAATCAGAGCAGCTTACTTTCCCCAACCAGTGCAGCCCACTCCCCAACCAGTGCAGCTTATTCTCCCCAACCAGTGCAGCCCACTCCCCAACAAGTGCAGCCTACTATCCCCAACCAGTGCAGCCCACTCCCCAACAAGTGCAGCTTACTCTCCCAAACCAGTGCTGCCCACTCCTCAACAAGTGCAGCCTACTCTCCCAACCAGTGCAGCCCACTCCCCAATCAGTGCAGCTTACTCTCCCCAACAAGTGCAGACCACTCCCCAACCAGTGTAGCCCACTCCCCAACCAGTGTAGCCCACTCCCCAATCAGTGCAGCTTACTCTCCCCAACCAGTGCAGCCCACTCCCCAAACAGTGCAGTTTACTCTCCCCAACAAGTGCAGACCACTCCCCTACCAGTGCAGACCACTCCCCAACCAGTGCAGACCACTTCCCAATCAGTGCAGCTTACTCTCCCAAACCAGTGCAGCCCACTCCTCAACAAGTGCAGCTTACTCTCCCCAACCAAAGCAGTCCACTCCCCAATCAGTGCAGCTCACTCTCCCCAACCAGTGCTGCCCACTCCTCAACAAGTGCAGCTTACTCTCCCCAACCAGTGCAGCCCACTCCCCAATCAGTACAGCTTACTCTCCCCAACCAGTGCAGCCCACTCCCCAACAAGTGAAGCTTACTCTCCCTAACAAGTGCAGCCCACTCCTCAACAAGTGCAGCTCACTCCCCAACAAGTGCAACTCACTCTCCCCAACAAGTGCAGCCCACTCCTCAACAAGTGCAGCCCACTCCTCAACAAGTGCAGCTTACTCTCCCAAACCAGTGCTGCCCACTCCTCAACAAGTGCAGCTTACTCTCCCCAACCAATGCAGCCAACTCCTCAACAAGTGCAGCTTACTCTCCCCAACCAAAGCAGTCCACTCCCGAATCAGTGCAGCTCACTCTCCCAAACCAGTGCTGCCCACTCCTCAACAAGTGCAGCTTACTATCCCCAACCAGTGCAGCCCACTCCCCAATCAGTACAGTTTACTCTCCCCAACCAGTGCAGCCCACTCCCCAACAAGTGAAGCTTACTCTCCCTAACAAGTGCAGCCCACTCCTCAACAAGTGCAGCTCACTCCCCAACAAGTGCAGCTCACTCTCCCCAACAAGTGCAGCCCACTCCTCAACAAGTGAAGCCCACTCCTCAACAAGTGCAGCTTACTCTTCCAAACCAGTGCTGCCCACTTCTCAACAAGTGCAGCTTACTCCCCAACAAGTGAAGCTTACTCTCCCTAACAAGTGCAGCCCACTCCTCAACAAGTGCAGCTCACTCCCCAACAAGTGCAGCTCACTCTCCCCAACAAGTGCAGCCCACTCCTCAACAAGTGCAGCCCACTCCTCAAGTGCAGCTTACTCTTCCAAACCAGTGCTGCCCACTCCTCAACAAGTGCAGCTTACTCCCCCCAACCAATGCAGCCAACTCCTCAACAAGTGCAGCTTACTCTCCCCAATCAGTGCAGCCCACTCCCCAATCTGTGCAGCTTAATCTCCCCAACCAGTGCAGCCCACTCAACAAGTGCAGATTACTCTCCCAATCCAGTGCTGCCCACTCCTCAACAAGTGCAGCTTACTCTCCCCAATCAGTGCAGCCCACTCCCCAATCAGTGCAGCTTACTCTCCCCAACCAGTGCAGCCCACTCCCCAATCAGTGCAGTTTAATCTACCCAACCAGTGCAGCCCACTCCTCAACAAGTGCAGCTTACTTTCCCAAACCAGTGCTGCCCACTCCTCAACAAGTGCAGCTTACTCTCCCCAACCAGTGCAGCCCACTCCTCAGTGCAGCTTACTCTCCCCAACCAGTGCAGCCCACTCCCAAACCAGTACAGCCCACTCCCCAACCAGTGCAACTCACTCTCCCAAACCAGTGCTGCCCACTCCCCAATCAGTACAGCCCACTCCCCAACCAGTGCAGCCCACTCCCCAACAAGTGCAGTTCACTCTCCCAAACCAGTGCAGTTCACTCCCCAACAAGTGCAGCTCACTCTCCCAAACCAGTGCAGCCCACTTCTCAACTAGTGCAGCTCACTCTCCCCAACCAGTGCAGCCCACTCCCCAATCAGTGCAGCTCACCCTCCCCAACCAGTGCAGCTCACCCTCACCAACCGGTGCAGCTCACCCTCCCCAACCAGTGCAGCCCACTTCCCAACTAGTGCAGCCCACTCCCCAACTAGTGCAGCCCACTCCCCAACTAGTGCAGCCCACTCCTCAACTAGTGCAGCTCACCCTCCTCAACCAGTGCAGCCCACTCCCCAACAAGTGAAGCTCACTCTCCCCAACCAGTGCAGCCCACTCCCAAACCAGTGCAGCCCACTCCCCAACTAGTGCAGCCCACTCCCCAACCAGTGCAGCCCATTCCCCAACCAGTGCAGCCCACTCTCCAACTGGCAGGTTCCCATAACTTCACAAAAAGTAGACAAACCTATACATGTGAGGTACTGGCAGACTCAGGAGATATAGCTGAACACATACTGAGGAATTTGTCTGCAGTGATACATATCAGGATTTCAATACACACAATGAAAATGCAACCTGTGATCATTTTAACCACAAATTTTGGAAGAAGTTGATGATGAGATGTTGGTTCATACAAGCTGAAAATGCTCCATTTCAGATTCACTGTGGTGTCTACGTTTGAAAGCGGAATTTATTTAGGGGCATCTTGAGCTGGTAGGCTACTGTATCTCTTAAGTGTTGCAGATGTAACTACATAATTGTGTTATTTCTGGTGTAACACTTGAATTTGAATAGCAGATGTGTGAATTTCACCTGCTTCTTTTGTGTGTTTGCCTATACGCTTAGTTTAAATATTGTGAGACTGCCTACTTCTGTGTGTGATATCATTAGCGCATGTAAAAACATCTAAAGTACTTAAAGAGATATGAAACCACTACTTTTTTTCTTTTGTGCTTCAGACAGAACATTTTAAAAATGTATTGAATGTACTTCTATTATCAAATTTACTTAGTTCCCATCTTCGGTGTATATGCGTTACTGGCCATTCCAGCGCAATGGCCAATATTTCAGCAGTAATAGCCGTACCGTACCATAACACAAAACTCGTAATCTAGGCAAATCAGAAGGAGATATGAACCCTAGTGCAGGCTGATATCACTCTATACTAACTGAATGATTGCGTCTGACAGTTATCACTACCAACGTAAAGAAGCAAACTGCACTAATAACATTCACTAGCGCATTAGAGAAATGTATCATTGCCCCTTTCTGTTCCGTTAATAACAATAGCTAATTAGGAAATGTTTTCAAATATTAATTTCACCTGGATATGCTCAAATATCCACCAAAATGTTCTTAAAGGGACAGTAAAGTAAAAAATAAACTTTCATGATTCGGATGGTGCATGTAATGTTAAACAACTTTCCAATTTACTTCTCTTTTCCAATTCCCTTCATTCTCTTGGTATTTTTCATTAAAGAGTAAAACTAGGTAGGCTTATAAGATCTCAGGAGTGTGCACGTGTATTACTACTCTATGGCAGCAGTGTTTTGCAATATTAGTTGTATCTTTGTTATACTATGTTGAAAAACACTGCTGCCATACACCTAGATTACGAGTTTTGCGTTCGTGTTTTAACGCAGCAAAAAATGGCCATCTCAGCATTAAAACAGCAACGCAGCCATTACGAGTCTTGTCGGTATAGCTGTACCACAAGCCTTTTAGCCTGTAACGCAACGTCAGTCTCGCACTCAAACAAATTATGTTTTTTCATGGGATTCCCATAGCGCTGCCATTACGAATTTTGCGGTGAGGCTAAAAAACTTGCGTTCCAGCCTATACCGACACAATCTGTACCGCCATCTGAGACCAGTAGTTATGAGTTTTACGCAACAAAACTGTTACATAAAACTCATATCTAAAGTGTTATAAAGTGCACTAAACACCCATAAACTACCTATTAACCCCTAAACCGAGGCCCTCCCGCATCGCAAACACTATATTAAACTTATTAACCCCTAGTCTGCCGCTCCTGACATCTCTGCCACTAATAACATTTATTAACCCCTATTCACCGCTCCCCGACATCATTGCCACTATATACTAAAGTTATTAACCCCTATTCCACCGCACCCTAACATTGCCCACACTATACTAAATATATTAACCCCTATTTTGCCACTCCCCGATATCGCCGCCACTAAATAAAGTTATTAACCCCTAAATCTCTGGCCTCCCACATCACTACCACTAAATAAACCTATTAACCCCTAAACCGCCAGCCCCTCACATTGCCAAAAACGAAATTAAACTATTAACCCCTAAACCTAACCCTAACTTTAAATTAAAATTACAAGATCCCTATCTTAAAATAAATAAAAACTTACCTGTGAAATTAAAAAAACCTGTTTAAACTATAAATTAAACGAACATTACTATTAGACTAAAATTAAAATAACTATCAATTAAATAAATTAAAGTACTCATTAAAAAAACTAACACTACTAAAAAAATAAATCTAAAGTTACAAAAAATTAAAAATACTAAATTACAAAAAATAAAAAAATACTAAATAACAAAAAATAACAAATGAAATTATCCAAAATAAAAACAATTACACCTAATCTAATAGCCCTATCAAAATAAAAAAGCCCCCCCTAAAATAAAAAAAGCCTACAATAAACTACCAATAGCCCTTAAAAGGGCCTTTTGTGGAGCATTGCCCTAAAGAAATCAGCTGTTTTCCCTGTAAAAAATATACAAACCCCCCCAAACAGTAAAACCCGCCACCCAACCAACCCCCCAAAATAACAAACCTAACTCTAAAAAAAACCTAATCTATCCATTGCCCTGAAAAGGGCATTTGTATGGACATTGTCCTTAAAAGGGCATTCAGCTTTTTTTCTTGCCCTTAAAAAGGCATTCCGCTCTTTTACAATTGCCCAAACACTAATCTAAAAAAAAAAAAAACACCCAAAAAACTTTAAAAAAACAACCTAACACTAACCCCTCTTTAGGTACTCACAGTTGCTGAAGTCCGGCTTGAACGATCTTCATCCCAGCGGCTCCATCTTCATCCAGACGGCTCCATCTTCATCCATCGAGGGACCGGCACCTTCTTCATCCCTGCAGATTCGAATAAGTCAATAGGAATGAGAGCTGCTTAAATCCTGTTGGCTGATTTGAACAGCCAATAGGATTTTAGCAGCCATAATTCCTATTGGCAAGGGATACCTTCCATTTGAATCTTCAGTGTGTGGCGGACAATCGCATGAAGAGGACCTCCACATTGGATCGATGGACCTCCACCTGGACCTCTGTCTTGGACCTCCGCCTGGACCTCCGGCTTGGACCTCCACCTGGAGCTCTGGCTTGGACCTTCGCCTGGACTTCCGCCTCTGCGCATCAACCACTCCGCCTCCGCAGAGATGAAGAAAATGCCAGTCCCTTGATGGATGAAGATAGAGCCGTCTGGATGAAGATGGAGCCGCCTGGATGAAGATGGAGCCGCCTGGATTAAGATGGAGCTGCTGGTATTAAGATCGTTCAAGCTGGACGTCAGCAACTGTGAGTACCTAAAGAGAGGTTAGTGTTAGGTTTTTTAATTTTTTTGGGTGTTTTTTTTTTTTTAGATTAGGGTTTGGGCAATTATAAAAGAGCTGAATGCCCTTTTAAGGGCAATGTCCATACAAATGCCCTTTTCAGGGCAATGGGTAGATTAGGTTTTTTTAGCTAGGTTTTTTTTAATTTGTGGGGGTGGGGGGGGGGGGTGGGCGTTTGTAATGTTAGAGGGGTGTTTGTTTTTATTTTTTTAGAAAAAGAGCTGATTTCTTTAGGGCAACGCCCTACAAAAGACCCTTTTAAGGGTTATTGGTAGTTTATTATAGATTAGAGTTCTTTTATTTTTGGGTGTTTTTTTTTTTTTAACAGGGTATTAGAATAGGAATAATTTTAATTGTTTGGGATAATTTCATTTGTTATTTTTTGTAATGGTGTAATGGTAGTTTTTTTAATTTTTTGTAATTTTAGTGTTTTTTATTTTTTGTAATGTTAGGTTTTAGTGTAAGGCAACTTAGGTTTGATCTCACAGGTAAGTTTGTATTTATTTTAACTAGGTAGTTAATAAATAGTTTGTATAAACGTGATCAGAGCGCCTATTCTATAAAGAAGGCTATGGTACTAATAAAAGATAGGTCTACGTCGATTACTCTCTTATTTCTCAGACTGTAGGTGTATAAAAGATTTTTTATTACATCAAACAGGTGGAAGTAGAATATATTAAAATATTTCTGAGACAAGTTTAAACCTGATTAGACATGCTGAACATATATAACATATAAAACATATTAAAACATGAATCCATGTGTACAATAAGAATGTCCAGATATCAATTGATATCTTGACTGATAGTGCCTAAGTTTAGATGACGGAGTTTGCAGATACTGCTGTTATTCCTATTAGTTATGAAAGTGGTGGTCTAAACAGACCCTGATATTTCCTTATGTAAAAACACTACTGGAAATGATGTCTTGGTGAGTCAAAATTGTGTCTTTTTACGTGAAAAAATGCATCTTATTAGGTGGAAAATTGCAAAAAAGTGGTACCAAAAAATAAGTATAAAAACAAAAACAAAAATTAAAAGCAAAAATTGTGTGATGTGCACAATAGAATGAAAAAGATACAAATACGTCAAATTATAGGTTACAATTAAATCAATGTGACCAACTTGTATTCCTGGCGGTGAGAATCTAAGCGAGGTCCCCAGTTCTCCAAGTTTCCTTTGAGTGAGTGGTGTGTCCTTAAAATCCTGTGGAAAATAAAATTAAAATAATAGTGCAGATTGTCTTTAAAAATATGCTGTATTTGTATCTTGTATCTTTTTCATTCTATTGTGCACCTTTGTTTTTACACTTATTTTTGGTACCACTTTTTTGCAATTTTTCACCTAATAAGATGCATTTTTTCACCTAAAAGACACAATTTTGACTCACCAAGACATCATTTCCGTATTGTTTTTACATAAGGAAATATCAGGGTCTGTTTAGACCACCACTTTCATAACTAATAGGAACAACAGCAGTAACTGCAAACTCCTTCATCTAAACTTAGGCAAGATATTAATTGATATATCTGGACAATCTTATTGTACACATGGATTCATGTTTTAATATGTTCAGCATGTCTAATCAGTTTTAAACTTGTCTCAGAAATATTTTAATATATTTTACTTCCACCTGTTTGATGTAATAAAAAATCTTTATACACCTAGGCCGCGATCCGATATACGGCACAGGTTTCGGCGCAAGCGTGGAAACCTGCGCCACCCATAGTTTCAGCTCGCAACTCGAGCTATCTTATATACGGCACCGTCAGATGCTAAAGTGCCGTAAGTCTGACAAACCTGCCATGTCCAGAAATCTGCGTAAGTACAAATTTCTGGAGTCGCCAGTGACTTACGGCACTTTAGAAACTGCCACTGCATAAAAAACCTGACTAAGGCCTAGATTTAGAGTTTGGCGGTAGCCGTCAAAACCAGCGTTACAGGCTCCTAACGCTGGTTTTAGGCTACCGCCGGTATTTGGAGTCAGTCAGGATCCAATCAGATTGAAGTTCAATCCGATTGGCTGATCGGATCAGCCAATCAGATTGAGCTCGCATTCTATTGGCTGTTCCGATCAGCCAATAGAATGCGAGCTCAATCTGATTGGCTGATTCCATCAGCCAATCAGAATTTTCCTACCTTAATTCCAATTGGCTGATTGAATCCTATCAGCCAATCGGAATTCGATGGACGCCATCTTGGATGACGTCATTTAAAGGAACCGTCATTCGGCGAGTAGGCGTCGGGAGAAAAGGATGTTACGCGTCGGCTGGAAGATGATGGCTCCGGAAGAAAGACGATTGAAGATGCTGCTTGATAGAAGACTTCATCCCGATGATGGACTTCCGACTTCAGCCCGATGATGGAGTTCTTCAGTCGCCGCTTGGATCCAGACTTCAGCCCGAGGATGGACGTCACTCTTCAGCCCCCCGCTTGGGCTTGGATCAACACTTCTGAGGCTTGGATCAAGACTTCCGAGGACCGATCGGTGAACCTGGTATGGTGAAGATAAGGTAGGAAGATCTTCAGGGGCTTAGTGTTAGGTTTATTTAAGGGGGGTTTGGGTTAGATTAGGGGTATGTGGGTGGTGGGTTGTAATGTTGGGGGGGGGGGGTATTGTATGTTTTTTTTTTACAGGCAAAAGAGCTGAATTCTTTGGGGCATGCCCCGCAAAGGGCCCTGTTCAGGGCTGGTAAGGTAAAAGAGCTTTGAACTTTTTTAATTTAGAATAGGGTAGGGCATTTTTTATTTTGGGGGGCTTTGTTATTTTATTAGGGGGCTTAGAGTAGGTGTAATTAGTTTTTTTCTGATGTTTGTAAATATTTTTTTATTTTTTGTAACAGTTCTTTTTTATTTTTTGTACTTTAGTTAGTTTATTTCATTGTATTTATTTGTAGATATTGTATTTAATTAATTTATTGATAATGTAGTGTTAGGTTTAATTGTAGGTAATTGTAGGTATTTTATTTAATTAATTTATTTATAGTGTAGTGTTAGGTTTAATTGTAACTTAGGTTAGGATTTATTTTACAGGTAATTTTGTAATTATTTTAACTATTTTAGCTATTAAATAGTTCTTAACTATTTAACAGCTATTGTACCTGGTTAAAATAAATACAAAGTTGCCTGTAAAATAAATATAAATCCTAAAATAGCTATAATATAATTATAATTTATATTGTAGCTATATTAGGATTTATTTTACAGGTAAGTATTTAGCTTTAAATAGGAATAATTTATTTAATAAGAGTTAATTAATTTCGTTAGATTTAAATTATATTTAAATTAGGGGGGTGTTAGTGTTAGGGTTAGACTTAGCTTTAGGGGTTAATACATTTATTAGAATAGCGGTGAGCTCCAGTCGGCAGATTAGGGGTTAATGTTTGAAGTTAGGTGTCGGCGATGTTAGGGAGGGCAGATTAGGGGTTAATACTATTTATTATAGGGTTAGTGAGGTGGATTAGGGGTTAATAACTTTATTATAATAGCGGTGCGGTCCGCTCGGCAGATTAGGGGTTAATAAGTGTAGGCAGGTGGAGGCGACGTTGTAGGGGGCAGATTAGGGGTTAATAAGTATAATATAGGGGTCAGCGGTGTTAGGGGCAGCAGATTAGGGGTACATAGGGATAAAGTAAGTAGCAGCGGTTTACGGAGCGGCAGATTAGGGGTTAATAATAATATGCAGGGGTCAGCGATAGCGGGGGCGGCAGAATAGGGGTTAATAAGTGTAAGGTTAGGGGTGTTTAGACTCGGGGTACATGTTAGAGTGTTAGGTGCAGACGTAGGAAGTGTTTCCCCATAGCAAACAATGGGGCTGCGTTAGGAGCTGAACGCGGCTTTTTTGCAGGTGTTAGGTTTTTTTTCAGCTCAAACAGCCCCATTGTTTTCTATGGGGGAATCGTGCACGAGCACGTTTTTGAAGCTGGCAGCGTCCGTAAGCACCGCTGGTATCGAGAGTTGAAGTTGCGGTAAATATGCTCTACGCTCCTTTTTTGGAGCCTAACGCAGCCATTCTGTGAACTCTCAATACCAGCAGTATTTAAAAGGTGCGGCCAGAAAAAAGCACGCGTAGCTAACGCACCCCTTTGGCCGCAGAACTCTAAATCTAGGCGCAAGTATTTAAATCTCCCGTTACTGTCTAACACGCCTCCTAAACATAGCCCGACACGTATACCCCTCTATCCACAATCCCCCCTCTCACTCCTAACAATAAATATATTAACCCCTAAACCGCCGCTCCCGGACCCCACCTCCAGCTACATTATCTATATTACCCCTAATCTGACCCCCCTACACCGCCAATAGCTATATTAAATATTTTACCCCCAAATGTGAGCCCCCTACCCCATTGCCACGTATTTAAACTATATTACCCCCTAATGTGAGCCCCCTACACCACCGCCACCTATTTAAACTATATTAACCCCTAATCTAAATCCCCCTACACCGCCGCCACCTATAATAAATGTATTACCCCCTAATCTAATCCCCCTACACCGCCGCCACCTATATTAAATATATTACCCCCAATCTAATCCCCCTACACCGCCGCCACCTATATTAAATATATTAACCCCTAATCTAATCCCCCTATACCGCCGCCACCTATATTAAATTTATTAACCCCTAAAATACCAAAATATCCCTACCACTAAACCTAAGTCTAACCCTACAAATAGCCCTGAAAAGGGCCTTCTGCGTGGCATTGCCCCAAAGTAATCAGCTCTTTTACCAGCCCTTAAAAGGGCATTTTTGCGGGGCATTGTCGCAAAGTAATCAGCTCTTTTGCCTGTAATGTAATCTAATCCCCCTACACCACCGCCACCTATATTAAATATATTAACCCCTAATCTAATCCCCCTACACCGCCGCCACCTATAATAAATGTATTAACCCCTAATCTAATCCCCCTACACCGCCGCCACCTTTATTAACTATATTAACCCTAATTATATTAGGGTTAATATAGTTTATATAGTTATTATATTATATATATTAACTATATTAACCCTATCTAACTCTAACACCACTAACTTAATTATTATTAAAATAGATCTAAATAATATTAATAATATTAACTAAATTATTCCTATTTAAAACTAAATACTTACCTATAAAATAAACCCTAAGATAGATACAATATAACTAATAATTACATTGTAGCTATTTCAGGGTTTATATTTATTTTACAGGTAACTTGGTATTTATTTTAACTAGGTACAATAGCTATTAAATAGTTATTAACTATTTAATAGCTACCTAGTTAAAATAATTACCAATTTACCTGTAAAATATTCCTAACCTAAGTTACAAATACACCTACACTATCAATAAATTAAATAAACTACAATTATCTAAAATAAAATACAATGAAATACACTAAACTAAATTACAGAAGAAAAAAAAACACTAAATTACAAAAAATAAAAAAGATTACAAGATTTTTAAGCTAATTATACCTATTCTAAGCCCCCTAATAAAATAACAAAGGCCCCCAAAATAAAAAAAATTCCCTACCCTAATCTAAATTACAAAAGTAACTAAACAGCTCTATTACCAGCCCTTAAAAGGGCCTTTTGTGGGGCATTGCCCCAAAGTAATCAGCTATTTTGCCTGTAAAAAAAACAACAACGCCCCCCCATTACAACCCACCACCCACATACCCCTATTCTAACCCACTCAATCCCCCCTTAAAAAAACCTAAGTCTAACCCCCAAGTGCTCCTTACCTGTCCTGAAGACCGGCGGAGAAGGTCCTGTTCCAGGCGGAGAAGTCTTCTTCCAGGCAGCGACCTCTTCTTCTTCCAGGATCCAGCCGGCGCGGAGCGGAGGAGTTGAAGACCGATGACCGCGGAGCTGAAGACCGTCCATCTGGAACTGAAGACCGGCGATGCTGGAACTGAAGATCGGCGACGCTGGAACTGAAGACCGCTGGAACTGAAGACCGGAGCCGGAGCGTGGAGGATCCTCTTCATACGATCGCCGCCGTACACTGAATAGGAATTCAAGGTACGCGATTAAAAATGGCGTCCCTTGAATTCCTATTGGCTGATTTGAGCCTTCAAATTCAAATCAGCCAATCGGATGCGAGCTACTTTAATTATATTGGCTGATTTGAATAGCCAATAGAATAAGAGCTACTGTAATTATATTGGCTATTCTAATCAGTAGGGGGATTAGATTAGGGGGTAATACATTTATTATAGGTGGCAGCGGTGTAGGGGGATTAGATTAGGGGGTAATACATTTATTATAGGTGGCGGCGGTGTAGGGGGATTAGATTAGGGGGTAATACATTTATTATAGGTGGCGGCGGTGTAGGGGGATTTAGATTACAGGCAAAAGAGCTGATTACTGTATGACAATGCCCCGCAAAAAGCCCTTTTAAGGGTTGGTAAAAGAGCTGATTACTTTGGGGCAAAGCCCTGCAAAAAGCCCTTTTTAAGGGCTGGCAATAGAGCTGGTTACTTTGGGGCAATGCCACGCAAAAAGCCCTTTTCAGGGTTATTTGTAGGGTTAGGTTTAGTGGTAGGGAAATTTTTGTATTTTAGGAGTTAATTAATTTAATATAGGTGGCGGTGGTATAGGGGGATTAGATTAGGGGTTAATACATTTAATGTAGGTGGCGGCGGTATAGGGGGATTAAAATATGGGTTAATACATTTAATGTAAGTGGCGGCGGTATAGGGGGATTAGAATAGAGGTTAATACATTTAATGTAGGTGGTGGCGGTATAGGGGGATTAGATTAGGGGTTAATACATTTAATGTAGGTGGCGGCGGTATAGGGGGATTAGAATAGGGGTTAATACATTTAATGTAGGTGACGGCGGTATAGGGGGATTAGATTAGGGGTTAATACATTTAATGTAGGTGACGGCGGTATAGGGGGATTAGATTAGGGGTTAATACATTTAATGTAGGTGACGGCGGTATAGGGGGATTAGATTAGGGGTTAATACATTTAATGTAGGTGACGGCGGTATAGGTGTATTAGAAAAGGGGTTAATACATTTAATGTAGGTGGCACAGGTATAGGGGGATTAGATTAGGGGTTAATACATTTAATGTAGGTGGCGGCGGGGTCCGTGAGCGTTAGGTGTTAGGTTTTATTTTGAAGGCAGTTTAGGGAGTTACGGGGCTCCAATACACAGCGTTAGGCTTACTATGCCTGCAATTTGTGACGAGGTGAAAATGGAGTAAGATTTCTCCATTTTCGCCATGTAAGTCCTTACGCTGTATATTGGATACCAAACTGCGCTGGTTTGGTATACCTGTCTATGGGCCAAAAAACTACGACCGAAGGCAGAAATATACGAGCGTAACTTCTAGGTTACGCCGTATATAGGATACCAAACTAGCTCAAAATTTGGCGTCGCCGGCTTTTGCGGGCGACGCTGCATATCGGATCGCGGCACTACAGTCTGAGAAAAAAGAGAGTAATCGACATAGATCTTTCATTAGTACCATAGCCTTCTTTATAGAATAGGCGCTCTGTTCACATTTACACACACTGATTCCCCCCTCTGGTTAAACTAGTTAGCCAAAGATCAGAGTGAAGGTACAATTTCTGTCTAGTTAGTAAATAGTTAATAACTATTTAATAACTATTCTACCTAGTTAAAATAAAAACAAACTTACCTGTGAAATAAAAATAAACCCTAAGCTATTACATAACTATATTACATTATTATAACTAAACTATTAGTTATATTGTAGCTAGCTTAGGTTTTATTCTTATTTCACAGGTAAGTTTGTTTTTAGTTTTAAATAGGTATTATTTAGTTAATAATTGCAACTTTAATTTAGGTCTATTTTAATTATGTTAAAGTTAGGGGGTGTTAGGGTTAGGTTTAGGGGTTAATATAGTTTAATTTAGGTTGTTGCGATGTGGGGGGCTGGCAGTTTAGGGGTTAATTTGTTTATTTAGTTGTAGTGATGTGGGAGGCCAGAGGTTTAGGGGTTAATAACTTTATTTAGTGGCAGCAATATCGGGGAGTGGCAAAATAGGGGTTAATATCTTTAATATAGTGTTGGCGATGTTGGGGTGCGGGGGAGTAGGGGTTAATGAATAGTCTCCATATGTGTAATCCCTGTCCCAGGATCTACTAGCCCACCAAGTGCCTTATCCCCAAAACGGACGTTTGGCAACAACCTGCTACAAACTACTTCATTTGTTCCCTTACGGTTGATTAATTTGACCTCAACACCGGAACTAATTGACATCTAGACCGCCTTAATCCAAACCTGGCGCACAAACAGACACTCCGGTCTCAGCATCCATAAACAGATTACTCACATCTCTAGTAAGTGCCACAGCACAACTTATAATATCTGGAACTTTGAAGAAATCCGTTAGCAGTCTCAGTTTACGGCTAACTGATTTGCCACCTCTCAAGGAGTTACCCTGTATTATCTCTCCAAGAAACTCACTCCACTATAACCACTTCAGAACTTTTTCATAGTACCAGGACTTCCGCTTATACAATTTTGTATCATCTACAACGATACTTAGTCACTCTTATTCCTTGTTATACAGCCCCTTCATTTATATGCAAATGGTTTTAAATCATATGTAATTGCTTTTAACTTATATTTGACATTATTGTATTCATTTTCTTTCACCTTTGATGCCGGCATCACATATATATTGTTAATTTTAATAAATATTGGATTATTTATTAACTATTGTTAGACACATTATTATTATCACGTTAGATTCCAGTCACTTATTTGTATAAGTTTCACTTGTTTTTGTTAGACACGCTATATATACATATTCAAAGTTATATAACTTACACTTTGTCACCCTTACCAACGCCTTTGATGTTTATACATCATTATATATCGCCAAATAACAACTTTTGAGTTCACTATATCTAGGACTAGATTCATTTTAGATACAAAGTATATACTTTGTTATTCACACCATGGCCCCTATTTATCAAAGGTCTTGCGGACCTGATCCGACAGTGCGAATCAGGTCCGTAAGACCTCGCTAAATACGCTCTCCGCATTTAACATTGCACCAGCAACTCACAAGAGCTACTGGTGCAACGCCGCCCCCTGCAGACTCGCAGCCAATGGGCCGCCAGCAGGGGGTGTCATTCAACCCGATTGTACTCGATCGGGTTGAATTGTTGTGATTCCTGTCCGCCTGCTCAGAGCAGGCGGACAGGTTATGGAGCAGCGATCTTTGTGACCGCTGCTTCATAACTGCTGTTGCAGGCTCGCCAGAAACACGGGGCATCAAGCTCCATTCGGAGCTTGATAGATAGGCCCCAAAATGTGCAGATAGAACACTTTTAACAAGTTATTAACATTTCTATTGTGAACACGGGTTTTCATTTAATCTCTCTTTATATTTATAGTCATAGACACGTTACATTTATATTACTTCTCTTCAACTTTTTTAGCACTATCACATTCTCTCCCCTTTTTTTTTGAGTAGGGGTTAATAACTTTATTATAGTGGCAGCAATATCGGGAGCGGCAGATTAGAGGTTAATAGATTTATTTCGGTGGCAGCGATATCAGGAGTGGCAGATTATGGGTTAGGTTTAAACGTGGGGTTTATGTTAGGGTGTTAGGTTTAAACGTAACTTTTTTTTTCCCCATAGACATCAATGGGGCTGCGTTACGGAGCTTTTCATTCCGCGATTGCAGGTGTTAGGTTTTATTCTAACACTCTCTCCCCATTGATGTCTATGGGGAAAGCATGCACAAGCACGTCAAAACAGCGCTTGTTTTGTGTGTGTTATGGAGCTCAATGCAACCATATCGCACGCACAAGCCGGCTTTTCAAAAACTCCTAATGGCAGCGCTATGGAGGGTGAAATAATGCAACTTTTGTTGCGTTCGTTTCGCACCCTCTATAGCGCAAAACTTGTAATCTAGATGATCGAATACTAAATACACGTGCACACTCCTGAGCTCTTATGAGCCTACCTAGTTTTACACTTCAATAGAAGATACCAAGAGAATGTAGCAAATTTGAAAAGAAAAGTAAATTTGGAAAGTTGTTTAAAATGACATGCTCTATCCGAATCATGAAAGTTTAATTTTGACTTTACTATCCCTTTAAGTCAAAAAGTATTTACGTTTAGCCAAAATATAAGAAAAAGCTCCTTGGTAGATAATGGATCATATAGGAATTCTGTGAAAACTATTTCTCATTTCAGAATAATTCTAGTATAATTATTTGTCGCATTCTCCGGAGGGTTGTGACAATTATAAGTGGGCGTATTCCATCAGGTACAATGTAATATATACAATGGATTTTTTGTAATCATTATGATAATATTCACAGTGAGACTGATTATGCAGCACACATTTAATACAATTTCCTGAAGTACATTCTGATAGTAAAATAGAAACAAAAATTCAAGATCCGAATCCCCGTGCAAAAGCTTCAGATGGCGTCTTGCCTGGTTTTTTTTCTCTATCTTTTCAAAGTCGCAGCAATCTGTGCTGTTCGAATTAGTAAAGCGACAACAAGAATATAACTGCAAAATAGAATCAAACATGCAAACAAACAAAAACTGTACCAGTGAAATGACACATCCTTTTTAATTCAATTTTCACTGAGATTGGCAATCAAAAAGGTACAAGGCCAAATCAAAAGTAAAAGCTAATTCATTCAGTATTTATGTCTTATATGTCTAAATGCAGTTTCTCTTAAAGGGACAGTCAACTTCCAAACATTTTTTGTTTATAAGAAAGATAATCCCTTTATTACCCTTTACCCAGTTTTGCCTAACCATCACAGTTATATTAATACAGCCCCTTGATCACATGGTTATTTATTATCTATTAAATATTTATATGGCAAACATGAATTTACAGTGTCTTGTGAAAAGCAAATAAAACGCATGAGGATGTCTGTAGTAACTTAGAAACAGGCAGAAATTTAGAAGTGTAAAGGTTATAAAGTATATTAATATAACAATGTTGATTGTGGAAAGGTGGGAACGGGTAGTTAAGGCATTATCTATCTTTTTAAACAATAACAATTTGGTGTTGACTGTCCCTCCAATTAATATTTCCTCTTTAAGCATGCAGTTAAGAATTTCCTTTTGTAATCATTTTATAATTAGTGTTTGGCTAGATCACAAAGAAGAGCATTACCCCTATAAGAGCTTGCTGGACATTTTCTAAACCATGGGCATCAATATAATTAATCTGGAGTTGCCCCCCCCCACCCCCCATTGTGGCTATAACAGCTGTCACTCTTCTGGGGAGGCTTTCCTCAGGATTATGGGGTGTATCTGTTGTGCCCATGTAACTAGAAAAGCATACAAAGGCACTGATGATGGATGTCTGGCTCTCAATCAGTATTCTAACTAATCTCAATGTTGTTGAGGTCAGGGCTTTGTGAAGCCAATCAAGTTCCTCTACACACTAAACTTGTCAAGTCGTATCTTCATGGCCATCTCTATGTGCACAGGGGCAGTCATGCTGGAACAGGAAATTACCTTCTCCAAACTTGGAAGCATCTAATCATCTAAAATGTATTTGTTTCCTGTAGCATTAGGATGACCCTTCATTAGAACAAAGGGGCATAGACCAAACCCTGTAAAACAGCCAAGACCATTATGCCTCCAACAACAAATGTTACATTATGCACTATGCATTCCGGAACGTGGCGTTCTCCTGTCACCTGCCACACCCAGATTATTCCATCACACTGCCAGATAGTGAAACCTGATTCATCACTCCAGAGAACACGTTTCCTCTGCTCCAGAATCCAGTAGAAGCTCTTTATACCACTGCAGCCAGCATTGTGCATGTTGATATGATGCGTGTACAAAGCTGCTTGTCCATGGAAACCCATTTCATGAGGCTCCCAACACACAGTTCTAGCACTAATGCTGCTTCCAGAGGCAGTTTGGAACCCTGTAGTGAGTGAGGCAACATATGATAGGAACAGTTGGCACGCGACTCGGTTCAGCACTCAGTGACCCTGCACTGTGAATTTGCATGTAATACCATCAGGCCCAGACTGACCACAGGGCATACAGGGCAAATGCCCAGTGGGCCGGGCTCTTATGTGGGCCTTGCTGCTATATAATACCACCCTCCATTAATATGGGTAACAATAAGAAAACCTGTTACAATCTGCCTATTTTATTTAGCAGGAAGTATAGTTTCTGTCTGGCTGTTAAGCAGAGTTGCTGCAGGACAAGAGATCTGGTCTATTATGACTACCTAGCTGACAGAGGTTTAACTGATGTGGGCGGTTCCACTTTTAAATACCTGGTCCCAGTCCAGTCCTAAACACCCTTTCATGGTTGGGCTATTTTTGCTTCCGAATGTTATGACTTCACAATAAAAGTACTTACATTTTGGCCAGGGCAGTCCATATTCTTTCAAACAGACAAAGGGGCCTATTTACTATGGTGCAAGCGGACATGATCCAATATAGCGTATCATGTCTGCTGCACATCAATAAATGCCGACAGCATACGCTGTTACCATTTATCATTGCACCAGCAGTTCTTGTGAACTGCTGGTGCAATGCCGCCCCCTGCAGATTTGCGGGGGGTGTTAATCAGCCCGATCGTATTCGATCAGGTTGATTTCTATCCGCGGCCTCAGAGCAGGCGGACAAGTTATGGAGCAGCGGTCTTTAGACCGCTGCTTCATAACTTCTGTTTCTGGCGAGTCTGAAGGCTCGTACAGAAACAGGGGCATCAAGAGTCATACGGAACTTGTTAAATATGCCCCAAAATCTTTTTCTATAAGTTCAGAATGGTAAATTTGAAAATCTTTTGAGAAGCTGTTTTTAATTGGTTATAATACTGTTGTCAAATTGTGACAATGCCAGGTATAGGAGGAGAGGAGGTTTATATCAAATAAATCAGCAACATGTTTTAAATTATAAACGTTATTTAGTGTTAAGAAACCTGCTCTGTTGTTTGCAAAAATATATTTTGTGCATTGTTCATATCCCCAGGGCTTTAATGAGTCTCACTATCAATCAGTTCCTTCCCAGGAGATTCAAAGCAAGTAATTATTTCATTTCATTTCTCAGTTTCTTTACATTTTTGTGAAACATCTAGCAATAAATGTAAAAATATATAAACAATTGGTTATTGTCTTCCTAAATTACAGCTGTAAGGAACTAAGCCTACATTTTCACTATTGGTGCATTTTGAGACATTTAGGGCTAGATTACAAGTGGAGTGCTAATTTATCGCATGCCCGAAAAAGGGCAAACATGTATTTTTTACATTAAAAGACACCCTCAACTCAATGCCATATATTTCTTCGCAGGATGGACAGACTTTTATAGAAGCTTCAGGACAACTACATCTACAAATTGAGTCTTACTATATTTCATTTTTCATATTTGATTGTATTTCTCATTCACATGGTTGTCTATAACAGTACAGGCATTATGAGCATTGCGTTTTTAAAGAAGATCACTTAGTTGTCACTTTCAGAGTTAACTATTGTAATCCGTTTCCATCCGCACCACTGCTAAACAACTTTTTTTTTTTTTTACAGGATTTTCACTTCTTTTAAACTGTAATTTTTTACCCTGCTGCCTTGTTGCTTAGGATCTTAAAATTCCCTGAAACAAGATCGCCTAATTGTGTGCATTTGTAACTATGAGCTTGAGCGAAAGCCTAGGGTGTGCTAACATCTGGAGGTTAGATAGCGAGCGTGTGCTTAATTCCTCACTGAATAGACTTTTATGGGGTATGCTACAAAAGTAAGCTGCAGTGTAAAATAAAATAATGAAATAGGGAAGTCACTATATTTTTATGTTAATATATATCACATTTTATATATATATATATATATATATATATATATATATATAAGTGTGTGTATGTGTGTGTGCTTTTAAACAGTGATTTAAACACACACACACACACACACACACATATACATACAATCACACACATATACTATACACACAAACAAACATATACATACACACACAAAAACAAATACACACATGTACACACATACACACAAACATACACACACACATACTATACTCACACATACATACATACATACATACATACACACACAAACACACACATACACACAAATACACACACACACATACATACACATACATATACACACACACACATACATATATACACATACATACACACACATACACACACACACATATACATATATACACATACATACACACACATACACACACATGCACACACACACATATACATATACACACATACATACACACACATACATACATACATACACACACATACACACACATACACACACACACATATACATATACACACATACATACACACACATACATACATACATACACACACATACAAGCATATGCACAGACACACATACATACAAACATATGCACAGTCACAGACGCACATAAACACACATACACACACACATGCACACAAATACATACACACACACACACATAAAAACATATGCACAGGCACACACACATACATACACACACATTCATACATACACACATACAAGCATATGCACAGACACACATACATACAAACATATGCACAGTCACAGACACACATAAACACACATACATACATACACACACACATAAAAACATATGCACAAACACACACACATACACACATACACATACATACAAACATATGCACAGACACTCACACACATACATACATACATACCCACACATACATACACACATACAAACATATGCACAGTCACACACACATGCAAACATATACATACACACACATACAAACATATGCACAGTCACACACACATACATACACACACATACAAACATATGCACAGACACACATACATACAGACACACACACACATACACATACATACACACACATACAAACATATGCACACACGCACACGCACACACACACACATACACACACATACACACACATACATACACACATACAAACATATCCACAGACACACACATACATACACACATATAAACATATGCACAGTCACACACACATACATACACACATAAAAACATATGCACAGACACACATATATACACACACATACATAGAGACCCATACACACACATACAAACATATGCACAGTCACAGACACACACAAATACAATCACACACAAATATACACACATACAGACACACATACAAACATATGCACAGACACACACACATACATACATAAGCACAGTCACATACACACACACACACACACACACACACATACTCACATACATACACACACATACAAACATATGCACAGTCACACACATACATACACACACATACATACACACACATACAAACATATGCACAGTCAAACACACACAAACATACAAACATATGCAAAGGGACACAAACACATACATACATACACATATACAAACATATGCACAGTCGCAGACACACATACATACACACACATACAAACATATGCACAGTCACAAACACACATACATACACACACATGCATAAACACACATACACACACACACACACACACACAAACATGCACAGTCACACACACACACACAAACATACACATACATACACACACATAGATACACACATACAAGCATATGCACAGACACACATACATACAAACATATGCACAGTCACAGACACACATAAACACACATACATACGCACACACATGCACACACATACATACACACACACATAAAAACATATGCACAGACACACACACATACATACATACACACATACAAGCATATGCACAGATACACATACATACAAACATATGCACAGTCACAGACACATACACACACATATGCACACACATGCATACACACACATAAAAACATATGCACAAACACATACACACATACACACACATACAAACATATGCACAGTCACAGACACATACACATACATACATACACATACACACACACACACACATAAAAACATATGCACAGACACACACACATACATACATACACTCACATACATACATACAAACTTATGCACAGACACATAAACACACATACATGTACACACACATGCACACACACACATACATACACTCACACACATAAAAACATATGCACAAACACACACACATAAACACACATACAAACATATGCACAGTCACAGACACTAACACACATACATACATACATGCAAACATATGCACAGTCACACACACATGCAAACATATACATACCCACACATACATACACACACACACACATAAAAACATATGCACAAACACACACACATAAACACACATACAAACATATGCACAGTCACAGACACTAACACACATACATACATACATGCAAACATATGCACAGTCACACACACATGCAAACATATACATACCCACACATACATACACACATACAAACATATGCACTGTCACACACACATGCAAACATATACATACACACATTTACAAACATATGCACAGACACACATACATACAGACACACACATACATACACATACATACACACGCATACAAACATATGCACACACACATACATACACACATACAAACATATGCACAGACACACACACACATACATACACACACATACATACACACACATACAAACATATGCACAGTCACACACACATACATACACACATACAAACATATGCACAGACACACATATATACACACACATACATACAAACACATACACACATACAAAAGATATTCAAAGACACACACACATACAAACATACATACACACACATACAAACATATGCACAGTCACAGACACACACACATACAGACACACACATAAATACACACATACATACACACACATACAAACATATGCACAGACACACACACATACATACACACACATACATACATATGCACAGTCACATACACACACACACATACACACATACATACACACACACACACATACACATACATACACACACATACAAACATATGCACAGACACACATACATACAGACACACACACACATACACATACATACACACACATACAAACATATGCACACATGCACACGCACACACACATACACACACATACACACATACATACACACATTTATCTACAGACACACACATACATACACACATATAAACATATGCACAGTCACACACACATACATACACACATACAAACATATGCACAGACACACATATATACACACACATACATAGAGACCCATACACACACATACAAACATATGCACAGTCACAGACACACACAAATACAGACACACACATAAATACACACATACAGACACACATACAAACATATGCACAGACACACACACATACATACATACATACATAAGCACAGTCACATACACACACACACACACACACATACTCACATACATACACACACATACAAACATATGCACAGTCACAGACACACATAAACACACATACACACATATATACACACACATACATAGAGACCCATACACACACATACAAACATATGCACAGTCACAGACACACACAAATACAGACACACACATAAATACACACATACAGACACACATACAAACATATGCACAGACACACACACATACATACATACATACATACATAAGCACAGTCACATACACACACACACACATACTCACATACATACACACACATACAAACATATGCACAGTCACACACATACATACATACACACACATACATACACACACATACAAACATATGCACAGTCAAACACACACAAACATACAAACATATGCAAAGGGACACAAACACATACATACATACACATATACAAACATATGCACAGTCGCAGACACACATACATACACACATACAAACATATGCACAGTCACAAACACACATACATACACACACATGCATAAACACACATACACACACACACACACACACACACACACAAACATGCACAGTCACACACACACACAAACATACACATACATACACACACATAGATACACACATACAAGCATATGCACAGACACACATACATACAAACATATGCACAGTCACAGACACACATAAACACACATACATATGCACACACATGCACACACATACATACACACACACATAAAAACATATGCACAGACACACACACATACATACATACACACACATACATACATACACACATACAAGCATATGCACAGATACACATACATACAAACATATGCACAGTCACAGACACATACACACACATATGCACACACATGCATACACACACATAAAAACATATGCACAAACACATACACACATACACACACATACAAACATATGCACAGTCACAGACACATACACATACATACATACACATACACACACACACACACACACACACACATAAAAACATATGCACAGACACACACACATACATACATACACTCACATACATACATACACACATACAAGCATATGCACAGATACACATACATACAAACTTATGCACAGTCACAGACACATAAACACACATACATATACACACACATGCACACACACACACACATACATACACACACACACACATAAACACACATACAAACATATGCACAGTCACAGACACTAACACACATACATACATACATACATACAAACATATGCACAGTCACACACACATGCAAACATATACATACCCACACATACATACAACATACAAACATATGCACTGTCACACACACATGCAAACATATACATACACACATTTAAAAACATATGCACAGACACACATACATACAGACACACACATACATACACATACATACACACACATACAAACATATGCACACACACACACATTCATACACACATACAAACATATGCACAGACACACACACACATACATACACACACATACAAACATATGCACAGTCACACACACATACATACACACATACAAACATATGCACAGACACACATATATACACACACATACATACAAACACATACACACATACAAAAGATATTCAAAGACAAACACACATACAAACATACATACATACACACACATACAAACATATGCACAGTCACAGACACACACACATACAGACACACACATAAATACACACATACATACACACACATACAAACATATGCACAGACACACACACATACATACATATGCACAGTCACATACACACACACACACATACACACATACATACACACACACACACATACATACACACACATACAAACATATGCAGTCACACACACATACATACACACACATACATACAAACATATGCACAGGCACACACACACATACTTACATACATACATACATACACACATACACACATATGCACAGTCACAGACACACATACATACACACACATACAAACATATGCACAGTCACAGACACACATGCATACACACACATGCATAAACACACATACACACGCACATACAAATATATGCACAGAAAAAAACACACACACACACACACACACATACAAACATATGCACAGTCACAGACACACACAAACATACACATACATACACACACACAAACATATGCACAGTCAAACACACACAAACATATGCAAAGGGACACAAACACATACATACATACACATATACAAACATATGCACAGTCACAAACACACATACATACACACACATGCATAAACACACATACACACACACACACAAACATGCACAGTCACACACACACACAAACATACACATACATACACACACATAGATACACACATACAAGCATATGCACAGACACACATACATACAAACATATGCACAGTCACAGACACACATAAACACACATACATACGCACACACATGCACACACATACATACACACACACACATAAAAACATATGCACAGACACACACACATACATACACACACATACATACATACACACATACAAGCATATGCACAGATACACATACATACAAACATATGCACAGTCACAGACACATACACACACATATGCACACACATGCATACACACACATAAAAACATATGCACAAACACATACACACATACAAACATATGCACAGTCACAGACACATACACATACATACATACACATACACACACACACACATAAAAACATATGCACAGACACACACACATACATACATACACTCACATACATACATACACACATACAAGCATATGCACAGATACACATACATACAAACATATGCACAGTCACAGACACATAAACACACATACATACACACACACATGCACACACACACATACATACATACACACACACATAAAAACATATGCACAAACACACACACATAAACACACATACAAACATATGCACAGTCACAGACACTAACACACATAAATACATACATACAAACATATGCACAGTCACACACACATGCAAACATATACATACCCACACATACATACACACATACAAACATATGCACTGTCACACACACATGCAAACATATACATACACACATTTACAAACATATGCACAGACACACATACATACAGACACACACATACATACACATACATACACATACATACACATACATACACATACATACACACGCATACAAACATATGCACACACACACATACATACACACATACAAACATATGCACAGACACACACACACATACATACACACACATACATACACACACATACAAACATATGCACAGTCACACACACATACATACACACATACAAACATATGCACAGACACACATATATACACACACATACATACAAACACATACACACATACAAAAGATATTCAAAGACACACACACACAAACATACATACATACACACACATACAAACATATGCACAGTCACAGACACACACACATACAGACACACACATAAATACACACATACATACACACACATACAAACATATGCACAGACACACACACATACATACACACACATACATACATATGCACAGTCACATACACACACACACACACACATACACACATACACACACACACATACACATGCATACAAACATATGCAGTCACACACACATACATACACACACATACATACAAACATATGCACAGGCACACACACACATACTTACATACATACATACATACACACATACACACATATGCACCATCACAGACACACATACATACACACACATACAAACATATGCACAGTCACAGACACACATGCATACACACACATGCATAAACACACATACACACGCACATACAAATATATGCACAGAAACAAACACACACACACACACACACATACAAACATATGCACAGTCACAGACACACACAAACATAAACATACATACACACACACAAACATATGCACAGACACACACACACACACATACACACATACAAACATATGCACAGTCACTCACATACAAACACATACATACACACACATACAAACATATGCACAGTCACACACATAGACATACAAACAAATGCACGCACATACACACATACACACACATACAAACAAACATATGCACAGACACACACACACATACATACACACATACATACACACACACACACACACATACACATACATACACACACATACAAACATATGCAGTCACACACACACATACATACACACATACATACACACACACATACACATACATACACACACATACAAACATATGCAGTCACACACACACATACATACACACACATACATACAAACATATGCACAGGCACACACACACATACTTACATACATACATACATACACACATACACACATATGCACAGTCACAGACACACATACATACACACACATACAAACATATGCACAGTCACAGACACACATGCATACACACACATGCACAAACACACATACACACACACATACAAATATATGCACAGAAACAAACACACACACACACACACACATACAAACATATGCACAGTCACAGACACACACAAACATACACATACATTCACACACAAACATATGCACAGACACACACACACACACACATACAAACATATGCACAGTCACTCACATACAAACACATACATACACACGCATACAAACATATGCACAGTCACACACATACACATACAAACAAATGCATGCACATACATACATACACACACATACAAACATATGCACAGACACACACACACACATACACACACATACAAACATATGCACAGTCACAGAGACACACACACACATACAAACATATGCACAGTCACACACAGACATACACATACATAGACACACACATGCACACATACAAACACACATACAAACATATGCACAGTCAGACACATACATACACATACACACACATACATATATACACATACATACATACATACATACATACATACATACATACATACACACATATACAAACATATGCAGACACACAGACATACAAACACACACACATACACACATACATACACACACATACAAACATATGCTCAGTCACAGACACAGACACATACAAATACATGCACAGTCACACATACACACATACATACATACACACCTACAAACACACAAATGCACATACACACACATACATACACACATACATACATACAAACACATACATACATATGCACAGTCACACATACACACATACAGACATACACACATACAAACAAACATATGCACAGACACACACATACATACATACACACACATACATACATACATACATACATACATACATACACACACATACATACATATGCACAGTCACAGACACATACACATACATATGAACATTGAAATAAATAGATATTGGCAATATTATTATAATACCTAAGACAGTTAGATTTAAAGTCTATATTTTCTTCAGAAGCACCTGCAAGAAATAACATTAACTGCCATCTTTCAAATATTGTAGGAGGACTTCATGCTGGGTTAATGCAGAAACAGTCTATGGACCTCTGGAATTAGTTTTTTTATAGTGTTGTTTAATGAGCCAATAAAGCTGTGTGTTTGTACCAAAAAATAGCAGCTTTCTTATGACTGTCTGTCAGGAGAGAACAGATTTCAGGAAGGCAACTTTAGCTCATATCAGTGTGATCGGCTGTATTGGTACAAAGCATGGACAACCTCTCTAACCTGCCCCCTAAATATCTCACATTGGGGTAACTAACCCACAATAAAATATATACCTACCCCTAAACAGGAACTGGATGACCATATGATATACAGTATATTTAAATATACATAAATTAGGTTCTTCTGTCTTGTTCCTCCTCAAATGTATATTTTATATGCAAAATGAATCTATCCTCTTCCTGTCCATGAGTTGTCACATAATCACACATCTCTAGACCAGCAGTCCCTGCCTTATCATTGGTGTTGCCAGACACAAGTATACACACACTAGAATCACACACCAAGCTCTTTAGTGAGAGTTTGTCGAATGATAGAATTATCTTGATCAGAGAGGAGAATCACTGCACATGGGACTCTGACCGGGGTGGTCCCAAACTAATTTTTCATCCCCATCAAACATATTACACAATCGTACTACTTACTTCCATACATTTCTATATAATTACAGACGTAAATTGACTACAGAAGAATATGTCATATTGCTAGGCAGGTTATAAAAAAGAATACCAAAAGTTAATATTTCTCTAAAAATGAGCTCCTTTCTGCAAAATGTTAGAAAAAAACAGTTAATTATAGAATAATATTTTCCTCCAATTAGAAAATGATATTAGTTGTATAAGTTTAAAGCAATAATCTAAATTAAACTTTCATGATTCAGATAGGGCATGCAATTAAAAACTACTTACCAATGTACTTTCATCAAATGTATCATTAAATTTGCTTTGTTCTCTTGGTGTTCTTTTTAGAAAGCTAAACCTAGGTAAGCTCATATACTTATTTCTAAGCCCTTGAAGGCAGCCTCTTATCTCAGTGCATTTTTGACAGTTTTTCAAACTATCCTCCTCTCACTTTTAGCTGTCCACCTTCTCACACTTTCAGCTATCCTTCTTTTCCTCTCATGTTCAGCTGTCCTCCCTCTCCTCTCATGTTCAGCTGTCCTCCCTCTCCTCACACTTTCAGCTGTCCTCCTCTCACGTTTATCTATCCTCCTTCTCCTCTCACTTTCAGCTGTCCTCCTTCTCCTCACACTTTCAGCTGTCCTCCTTCTCCTCACACTTTCAGCTGTCCTCCTTCTCCTCTCACTTTCAGCTGTCCTCCTTCTCCTCACACTTTCAGCTGTCCTCCTCCTCCTCTCACTTTCAGCTGTCCTCCTTCTCCTCTCACTTTCAGCTGTCCTCCTTCTCCTCACACTTTCAGCTGTCCTCCTTCTCCTCTCACTTTCAGCTGTCCTCCTTCTCCTCACACTTTCAGCTGTCCTCCTCCTCTCACTTTCAGCTGTCCTCCTTCTCCTCTCACTTTCAGCTGTCCTCCTTCTCCTCACACTTTCAGCTGTCCTCCTTCTCCTCACACTTTCAGCTGTCCTCCTTCTCCTCACACTTTCAGCTGTCCTCCTTCTCCTCTCACTTTCAGCTGTCCTCCTTCTGCTCTCACTTTCAGCTGTCCTTGTCCTCACACTTTCAGCTGTCCTCCTTCTCCTCTCACTTTCAGCTGTCCTCCTCCCCCTCTCACTTTCAGCTGTCCTCCTTCTCCTCTCACTTTCAGCTGTCCTCCTTCTCCTCACACTTTCAGCTGTCCTCCTTCTCCTCACACTTTCAGCTGTCCTCCTTCTCACACTTTCAGCTGTCCTCCTTCTCCTCTCACTTTCAGCTGTCCTCCTTCTCCTCTCACTTTCAGCTGTCCTTCTTGTCCTCACACTTTCAGCTGTCCTCCTTCTCCTCTCACTTTCAGCTGTCCTCCTTCTCCTCTCACTTTCAGCTGTCCTCCTCCTCACACTTTCAGCTGTCCTCCTCCTCTCACTTTCAGCTGTCCTCCTTCTCCTCTCACTTTCAGCTGTCCTCCTTCTCCTCACACTTTCAGCTGTCCTCCTTCTCCTCTCACTTTCAGCTGTCCTCCTTCTCCTCACACTTTCAGCTATCCTCCTCCTCTCACTTTCAGCTGTCCTCCTTCTCCTCTCACTTTCAGCTGTCCTCCTTCTCCTCTCACTTTCAGCTGTCCTCCTTCTCTCACTTTCAGCTGTCCTCCTTCTCCTCTCACTTTCAGCTGTCCTCCTTCTCCTCACACTTTCAGCTGTCCTCCTTCTCCTCTCACTTTCAGCTGTCCTTCTTCTCCTCTCACTTTCAGCTGTCCTCCTTCTCCTCTCACTTTCAGCTATCCTCCTTCTCCTCTCACTTTCAGCTATCCTCCTTCTCTCACTTTCAGCTGTCCTCCTTCTCCTCTCACTTTCAGCTGTCCTCCTTCTCGCGCTTTCAGCTGTCCTCCTCCTCTCACTTTCAGCTGTCCTCCTTCTCCTCACACTTTCAGCTGTCCTCCTTCTCCTCACACTTTCAGCTGTCCTCCTTCTCCTCACACTTTCAGCTGTCCTCCTTCTCACACTTTCAGCTGTCCTCCTTCTCCTCTCACTTTCAGCTGTCCTCCTTCTCCTCTCACTTTCAGCTGTCCTTCTTGTCCTCACACTTTCAGCTGTCCTCCTTCTCCTCTCACTTTCAGCTGTCCTCCTTCTCCTCTCACTTTCAGCTGTCCTCCTCCTCACACTTTCAGCTGTCCTCCTCCTCTCACTTTCAGCTGTCCTCCTTCTCCTCTCACTTTCAGCTGTCCTCCTTCTCCTCACACTTTCAGCTGTCCTCCTTCTCCTCTCACTTTCAGCTGTCCTCCTTCTCCTCACACTTTCAGCTATCCTCCTCCTCTCACTTTCAGTTGTCCTCCTTCTCCTCTCACTTTCAGCTGTCCTCCTTCTCCTCTCACTTTCAGCTGTCCTCCTTCTCACACTTTCAGCTGTCCTCCTTCTCCTCTCACTTTCAGCTGTCCTCCTTCTCCTCACACTTTCAGCTGTCCTCCTCCTCTCACTTTCAGCTGTCCTTCTTCTCCTCTCACTTTCAGCTGTCCTCCTTCTCCTCTCACTTTCAGCTATCCTCCTTCTCTCACTTTCAGCTGTCCTCCTTCTCCTCTCACTTTCAGCTGTCCTCCTCCTCACACTTTCAGCTATCCTCCTTCTCTCACTTTCAGCTGTCCTCCTTCTCCTCTCACTTTCAGCTGTCCTCCTTCTCCTCACACTTTCAGCTGTCCTCCTTCTCCTCACACTTTCAGCTGTCCTCCTTCTCCTCACACTTTCAGCTGTCCTCCTTCTCCTCTCACTTTCAGCTGTCCTCCTTCTGCTCTCACTTTCAGCTGTCCTTGTCCTCACACTTTCAGCTGTCCTCCTTCTCCTCTCACTTTCAGCTGTCCTCCTCCCCCTCTCACTTTCAGCTGTCCTCCTTCTCCTCTCACTTTCAGCTGTCCTCCTTCTCCTCACACTTTCAGCTGTCCTCCTTCTCCTCACACTTTCAGCTGTCCTCCTTCTCACACTTTCAGCTGTCCTCCTTCTCCTCTCACTTTCAGCTGTCCTCCTTCTCCTCTCACTTTCAGCTGTCCTTCTTGTCCTCACACTTTCAGCTGTCCTCCTTCTCCTCTCACTTTCAGCTGTCCTCCTTCTCCTCTCACTTTCAGCTGTCCTCCTCCTCACACTTTCAGCTGTCCTCCTCCTCTCACTTTCAGCTGTCCTCCTTCTCCTCTCACTTTCAGCTGTCCTCCTTCTCCTCACACTTTCAGCTGTCCTCCTTCTCCTCTCACTTTCAGCTGTCCTCCTTCTCCTCACACTTTCAGCTATCCTCCTCCTCTCACTTTCAGCTGTCCTCCTTCTCCTCTCACTTTCAGCTGTCCTCCTTCTCCTCTCACTTTCAGCTGTCCTCCTTCTCACACTTTCAGCTGTCCTCCTTCTCCTCTCACTTTCAGCTGTCCTCCTTCTCCTCACACTTTCAGCTGTCCTCCTTCTCCTCTCACTTTCAGCTGTCCTTCTTCTCCTCTCACTTTCAGCTGTCCTCCTTCTCCTCTCACTTTCAGCTATCCTCCTTCTCCTCTCACTTTCAGCTATCCTCCTTCTCTCACTTTCAGCTGTCCTCCTTCTCCTCTCACTTTCAGCTGTCCTCCTTCTCGCGCTTTCAGCTGTCCTCCTCCTCTCACTTTCAGCTGTCCTCCTTCTCCTCACACTTTCAGCTGTCCTCCTTCTCCTCACACTTTCAGCTGTCCTCCTTCTCCTCACACTTTCAGCTGTCCTCCTTCTCACACTTTCAGCTGTCCTCCTTCTCCTCTCACTTTCAGCTGTCCTCCTTCTCCTCTCACTTTCAGCTGTCCTTCTTGTCCTCACACTTTCAGCTGTCCTCCTTCTCCTCTCACTTTCAGCTGTCCTCCTTCTCCTCTCACTTTCAGCTGTCCTCCTCCTCACACTTTCAGCTGTCCTCCTCCTCTCACTTTCAGCTGTCCTCCTTCTCCTCTCACTTTCAGCTGTCCTCCTTCTCCTCACACTTTCAGCTGTCCTCCTTCTCCTCTCACTTTCAGCTGTCCTCCTTCTCCTCACACTTTCAGCTATCCTCCTCCTCTCACTTTCAGCTGTCCTCCTTCTCCTCTCACTTTCAGCTGTCCTCCTTCTCCTCTCACTTTCAGCTGTCCTCCTTCTCACACTTTCAGCTGTCCTCCTTCTCCTCTCACTTTCAGCTGTCCTCCTTCTCCTCACACTTTCAGCTGTCCTCCTCCTCTCACTTTCAGCTGTCCTTCTTCTCCTCTCACTTTCAGCTGTCCTCCTTCTCCTCTCACTTTCAGCTATCCTCCTTCTCTCACTTTCAGCTGTCCTCCTTCTCCTCTCACTTTCAGCTGTCCTCCTCCTCACACTTTCAGCTGTCCTCCTCCTCTCACTTTCAGCTGTCCTCCTTCTCCTCTCACTTTCAGCTGTCCTCCTTCTCCTCACACTTTCAGCTGTCCTCCTCCTCTCACTTTCAGCTGTCCTCCTTCTCCTCAAACTTTCAGCTATCCTCCTCCTCTCACTTTCAGCTGTCCTCTTTCTCCTCTCATTTTCAGCTGTCCTCCTTCTCCTCACACTTTCAGCTATCCTCCTCCTCTCACTTTCAGCTGTCCTCCTTCTCCTCTCACTTTCAACTGTCCTCCTTCTCCTCTCACTTTCAGCTGTCCTCCTCCTCTCACTTTCAGCTGTCCTCCTTCTCCTCACACTTTTAGCTATCCTCCTTTGCCTCACACTTTCAGCTGTCCTCCTTTTCACACTTTCAGCTGTCCTGTTCCCTGCCAAGAAACTTTTTCTATCTTCTTGCTCCATGAACTCTCCAATATCTTCATCTACAAACTCTCATCTATCCTCTTCCTCCACAAACTCTCTACTATTCTCCTTCATATACATGTGTCTCCTTTTTCACAAACTGCCAGCTATTCTCATTCTCCACAAATTCTTTATGATCCTCTTCACAAACATGTTTGTTATCCTTCAACTCCACAAACTATTTACTATTCTTCCCTTCCACCAACTTTCAATTATTTGTCTCTGCACACTGTCATCTATCCTCCTTTTATACTTCAGTTAAATTATAAATACTATTTAACAGACAGCTTCTCGGGGCAGTGGTGGGAAGTAGGGAACATTGATTCGTAACCCAGGAATTGGGATCCTGATGGCTGTAGTGATGCTCGTGTTTACAGGATAACACATGAGTACTGGAACAGGAACTGAAGCATTTATTAGTTTTTCCAGAGAAGAATGACTGAATCCAGAAATGCAGAAGTCTAGTCAGATAGAGTTCAGCATACAGGGCACTTAACCCCCAGTTAAGACACTTAAAGTCCAAAGTGTATCCTCAGTAGCTTTGCAATATTTTCCTCGCTGGCAGTACACGCCCCTTGACTACGGTATACTGACAAGATAGCTCTCCATAGGGTCACAAGCTTCTCATCATATGAGGCTCCATATGCAGAGAACAAAGTGTAACAACACGCCCTCCTCATAATCAATTAGCCAACCAAAGTATTCTAAAGGGACATGAAACCCAAAAGGTTTTTTTTATGATTCAGATAGCGAATATCATTCCAATTTAGTTCTATTATTTAACTTTATTAATTCTTCAGATATCCTTTGTTGAAGAAAAGCAATGCACATGCCTGAGCCAATCACACAAGGCATTTTTTGCTGCCACCAATCAGCAGCTACTGAACCTATTTAGATATCGTTTTCAGCAAAGGATGTTTTTAATTCCCGGACATGGCAGGCTGCTATAACTTAATCATTTGCTAATCCACACTAAGGGCTAGATTACAAGTGAAGCAGTATTTTGCGCTTCCACTAGAGCACTAATTGCGCTAGAAGTAAACTTTTTGTGAGCGTCGGGTTGCGCTGATATTATGAGTTGAAAGTAAAAGGTTATTGTGCTCGTGGTAACCCGACACCCGCAAACAGGTTACTTCTAGCGCAATTAGACTGTCATGCGAAAGATATCCTCTTCCCCCATAGAAGTCAATGGGGAAAAAACTAACACCCAATCGCATATTCTTAAGTGCACTAACCTGACATGAAAATATGAATATTTCAAATGCCAATGTTCTGCACATAGAATAATATGTTCTATTAATTAAAAAATACATATTTCTATATACAGTATATGATGGTATTATGGAACAATATAAATATATTATTACTTATAGGTATAGATATATACAGATATATATAGTAATATCGATTTACAAACACATAGAACATATTCTGCTATGTGCAGAACATTGGAATGTGACATATTTACAGTAAATACACAGCATAACACTTTATTAAATATGAATATTGCATTAATATGCTTTTACATGTTTTCATCTACTTAACTGCAAAGGGCTCCAATGCACATTAACTTTATCTCAAGACATTCTGAAAGAAAAAAAACCTGTCTCACAGTATATACGCACAGTGGACTAGATTACAAGAGGGCACTAACCTAATGTTGCATGCACAGTCTAAGAATATTGCGGGCACGTTAATTTGCATGTGTATTACAAGTTGAAAGTGCACACGTTCGCTTGACGGCAATCAAATTTAACACGCGTCAGGTTAGTGCGACTGATAAAATAAAAGTTCCATCAAATACATTAAAATATATTGTTACACTCATATAAACACTATCTGATAAAAAATACTCATATAAAGCCATGTAATCTGTGCATGACTGGAAGAAGAGGTTATTTACATTGTGCAGAACCTGATTTGCAGCTCATGCTTTGGGGAAACGGGGGGGGGGGGGTAACAGAATGGAAAAGGGTAAAGGAGGAGTAACGAATTGTAGTGGGAACAAGAATACGGTAGATTGGCTTTGAGCTACAGAAGCTAACGCCATGCTCCTTAGAAATTTCCTTCTCAAAAAATATAAACCTTTATAAAAACAGTAAACACTTTGAGCAAGATTAAAAGTCGCACTGCAAATCAGTTTCAAAAACTCTGTTCGCGTTATGGCTTTTTCGCATTTGGGGTTGAGCAGCTATTACAAGTTACAAAATAACTTATTTTGGGTGCGCGTTAAGCTGCGTAATGCAAATCGTGAAAATGTGTGCACGTTCATGTATTCCCTCTAGATGTCAATGGAGAAGACAAATAGAAAAAAACCCCCACAAAAACCCTTATCTGTTGCGCAAAGCCCATGACATATTCTCCTTGTAAGGTTTACATGAAAATGCAAATATTTCATATATTCTATTTATTTATACATAAATATTTTTCTATATATTTCATGATATTTCAACAGATATATCTATTTATAGCGAGATATGAATATATATTTCTAGATATCTTGAGATCGATATGCGAATATCACATTGAAAATCCATCTGAGATATAGGGGCCTATCTATCAAGTTCTGAACGGAGCTTGATGCCCCGTGTTTCTGGCGAGCCTGTAGGCTCGCCAGAAACATCAGTTATGAAGCAGCGGTCACAAAGACCGCTGCGCCATAACCCTGTCCGACTGCTCTGAGCAGGAGGACAGACATCGTCGGAATTCAACCAGATCTAGTACGATCGGGTTGATTGACACCCCCCTGCTGGCGGCCTATTGCTTGCTGTTTCAGATTGTAATATAAACTGTTTTATTAAATGTAGTGAAAATAACAAACCTATACTTTTATTACTCTTTTTCTTTCATTTATATCTGAGATACAAGTCACACATCCGTCCCTTATAACTTCTGCAGAGGTGATGATAGCAAACTGCAAAGCTGTAAGTTTGACTGTGGCTAGCTGTGTTCTGATGCGCTCTTCCAAATAAGACAAAAGCTCAGTGGACTCTATTGAAAAAAATGCAGCAAACAAGATGAAAATGCATTCCAAACAATTTTATACTTACCCTGCATGTTAGTTTTTGGTAACACAGCAGAAGAAATCCTGTAATAAAAAGGTGTTTATTTGACCTTTAAAAGGACATGAAACACAACATTTTTCTCTCAGGATTCAGATAGAGAATACAATTTTAAACAACATTCCACTTTACTTCTATTATCTCATTTGCTTCATTCTTTAGGCATCCTTTGTTGAAGAAATAGCAATGAGTATTGGTGAGCCAATCACACAAGGCACCTATGTGCAACCACCAATCAGCAGCTACTGAGCCTATTTAGATATGCTTTTCAACAAAGGATATCAAGAGAATTATGCAAATTTGATAATCTAAGTTAATTGGAAAGTTGCTTAAAATTGCATGTTCTATCTGAATCATGAAAGAAAAAAATTTGGGTTTCATGACACTTTAACCCTTTCGCGACCGAGGACATGCCAGGAATGTGCTACAAAAACATACCCTTAACGACCAAGAACGTTCCTGGCATGTCCTCTGGGGTTTAAAGCTGTGGAAGCGATCGTGATCGCTTCCAGTTGCTTTTAAGGTATTGCAGTGATGCCTCGATATTGAGGCATCACTGCAATACCTTTTTTACCCACGGGGTGGGAACGGGTGGGGCCGCTACACTATGGAACATATACAATTTAGCATATGATGGCAGAGGGTGATCTGAGTGCAGGAGCCACTCAAACAGTATTGAAGTGATGCCTCGATGTTGAGGAATCCTGCAATACTGTTCCTGACTGCTGGGCTCCATTTTGATCGCTCCCATGGAGCGATCACTTCCGGTTTGACCACACGTGGAGCCCAGCAGTCAGGCAGAGCATCAGAAGCCATCGGTCAGGCTTCTGATGCTCTGTAAGTGTGCTAAGTGCCTTGGTGGGTCTAGGCACTTAGTAAAGTATAGTAACAAATAAAAAAAACAATAAAAATATATATTTTTAATAAAATAGCCCCATATAGCCCCCCTCCTCCCTCCCCCATGTGGCTTCAAAGATGGCGATGCCCAGTGCATCATGGGACTTCTGGGGGTATCCCTAGCTTGCCTCATCATATGGGGCAGGCTGGGGTCATCCAATCTGAGCTTACTCTATAATTTAATTTATATTAACAAATATCCCATTTGTCTGATCATGTCAATATTAGTAAATATTGACCCTGATCAGTGTGGATCTCCCTCTCTCTCCTCACTTGCGTTTTTGTTGGAGAAAGAGAGAGATCTGTGTTGAGAGAGAGAGAGAGAGAGAGAGAGAGAGAGAGTTAGTTATATTAGTTTAAAAATTTAAAAACCCAAAGGTTCTTTTCAGAGCCATTAACCCTTAGCTTGCCAGTGATCACTACAAATCACTGGCTCTTGCACAAAAGCACTTTTTTGCTCTGCATTTTTTTAGAGGTTAATTTTTTTTAGTAATTTTTTGTGAGACCCAAAGGCACTTAGAGCCATTTAGTTCATTTAAATTTAAATTTTATGTTGATTTTTTTATAGTATTTTTTTTTCTCTGTGACAGATACAAATAAATCATGTCACAGAGAACATATAGTGCTGAGGAGTCATATGCCATCCTTGCATCAGAGGCCTCTATGTCGGACTCAGGCCCCAATTTTGACCCTGCCATATGCTCAGATACATCATTAGATACAGTCTCAACTGATAGTAATGTATCTGTGGCTGCCACAGCCCTGCGAGCCCCCCTGCCAGAAGGAGACATGTTGCTCCAGCTGCCATTGCTGCTGAAGGGTGGGTAATGCCTCATCTCCAGAGGCCAGATATCCCACCCTTCACAGCAAATGCTGGCAAAAATGTGGATGTGGCCGGATTTAGCCCCTAGCAGTTTATGGAGGTTTTTTTTCGGGGGCGATGATGTATTGGGGAACATTGTCGCCCAAACTAATTTATATGCCCATCAATTCCGTGCTGCAAAGCCTGACACTTTTTTGGCAAAGCAGCAATGGGCCCCCGTCGATGTGCCATAATTTAAAACATTCTGGGCATTGACTATGCTGATTGGCATCATAAAAAAAACCTCCATCCGCTCCTACTGGAGCAGTAGCCCCATTTGCTCTACCCCCATTTTCTCCCAAAGTATGTTGAGGAAGAGGAATTAAATGATTCTACATTTCATGCACTTCAGCGACAACAGCCTGTGCCCCTAGGGAGCATCCCCAGTTTGACAGGCCGTATAAAATCCGCCCACTGATTACCCACTTTGCTGCCAGGTTTGCAGAGGCTTATACACCTGGAAGGAATATATGTGTAGATGAATCCTTGATACAGTAGCTTGTGGTACAATTAAAAACAACCGCACAGGTTTCCCAAGACAACTTACACGCCACCGGCTACAAAGGGGGGAGACCTCAGCTCTGCGCCAAGAGGAGCTGTTGGCAGTTAAGCACAGAGACAAGAAGAATGTGTACCTTCTTACCACCATCCACAATGAGAGGACTGTGGAGGTCTCTGAACGTGGCAGAGCTGAGAGCATGAGGAAGCCAGTGTGCAGCAAGGCTTATAACCAGCAAACCCTGGAATGAAACTGACTTTTTTACAGTTTCAGCTCCAGATCATTTCGGGGATTTTGTAACAAGATGCACCTGCTCCCCGGGCGGTGATGGGAGAGAGCAGAGTTGGGGCTACTCATTTTATTTTTAAAATACCCCCTACTGCTGCAAAGCAGAAACCTAAAAAAAATGCAGAGTCTGTACCAAGAGGGGGCAGAGAAGGGACACCACCTTTTACTGTCCTGATTGCCCAGGACAGCCTGGACTCTGCATTGGGGACTGCTTCAAGCGGTATCACATACAAGTACATTTTTTATTTATTTTTACCTTTTCCGTTGTGTTTTTATTTTTTGGGGGGGTGGGGTTTGGTTACGTTTACTGTTACTGAGTTTGTTTGTTTTTGTTTTTACTGTTACTTTGCCAGAGTTTTTCATTTCACTGTTCTAAGTTCTAAAATTGGTGCTGTATTTTACCAAAACCCCTGTCAAACATATGCATGGGGGGCATGGGTGTACTCAGGGGGCCTTGCAGAAAACAACCTGGAGTGTTTTCTTGCAATAACTTACAACAAGCTCTCCTAAATCATAGTCAAAAAGCAATGTGTGTGTAAAAATGAAAATTGAAAAATTACAACCATACACTTTCTCCATTTTTTTTTTACTAAAATGGTTGCATCAAAGGCTTCAAAACACTCCATATTCAATACCTTGGGGTGTCAACGTTTCAAATATATACACTTTAATGGCAATAAATAAAACTGGGGTATGCAATAGGCCCAAAACTAAAGATAGGCCTATCAGAAGAAATACTCTCACTTTCAACTCAAATTACAAGTCATACAATTGTAACTGAACCTTCCCGAAATCCTGGCAAACCTATGCATGGGGGGCATAGGTGTACTCAGGAGGTCTTGCAGAAAACAACCTGGAGTGTTTTTATTCAATAACTTACAACAGTCTCTCCTAAATCATAGTCAAAAAGCAATGTGTGTGTAAAAATTAAAATTAAAAAATTACCACCATACACTTTCTCCATTTTTTGGGGCTAAAATTGTTGCATCAAAGACATCAAAACACTCCATATACAATACCTTTGGGTGTCAACTTTTCAAATATATGCACATTCATGGAAAGCAAATAAATTGGGGTATGTAAAAAGACCCCCAAAAAGACCATAGGTAAAGAAAATATGTTCAATGTGAAAATAAATCACAAACACGTCAGACATTGTCATTGCATCCCCCAAACAAACCAACAAACCTATAAATAGGTGGTATCACTGTACTCAGGAGATGTTGGTTAACACATATTGGGGTCTTCTTTGGCATTCACACATAACAGGAGCTGAGAATTCGTGTCTAAAGTACAATGTGTGTGAAAAATAACACAAAAAAATTACTACCCAAAAGTTTGACAAAGACTGGTGGTTGAATTAGTGCATGGAAAGTGTTAAAATACCAGCATTTGAAATACCCTAGAGTGTCTACTTTTCAAAAATATATGGTTTGATGGGGGTAAATGACATTGGCCGGCTTCAGAAATGTCCCAAATATGAAATGGGTGCATGATGACAGATGTGAAAATTCCAAGTTGAAAACTGGAATGCGCCCCCTAAAAATAAGGCCTTTTACATGGGTGGTATCACTGAACTCAGGAGATGTTGTTGAACACATATTAAGGTGTTTTTTGGCAGTAACACATACCAGGAACTGAGAATCCATGCCTAAAGTACGTGTGTGAAAAATAACACACACAAAAAATGACTATCCAAAAGTTTGACAAAGACTGGTGGTTAAATTAGTGCATGGAAAGTGTTAGAATACCAGCATTTGAAATACCCTAGGGTGTCTACTTTTCCAAAATATATGGTTTGATGGGGGTAAATTACATTGGCCAGCTTCAGAAATGTCCCAAATAGGACATGGGTGCATGATGACAGCTGTGAAAATTCCAAGTTGAAAAACTGGAATGCGCACCCTAAAAATAAGGCCTTTTAGCCCCCAGAGAACCCGACACACCTATACATGGGTGGTATCACTCAGGAGATGTTGTTGAACACATATTGAGGTGGTTTTTGGCTGTCACACATAACAGGAACTGAAAATCCATGCCTAAAATACAATGTGTGTGAAAAATAACACAAAAAAATGACTACCCAAAAGTTTGACAAAGACTGGTGGTTGAATTAGTGCATGGAAAGTGTTAAAATACCAGCATTTGAAATATCCTAGGGTGTCTACTTTTCAAAAATATATGGTTTGATGGGGGTAATTTACATTGGCCGGCTTCAGAAATGTCCCAAATAGGACATGGGTGCATGATGACAGATGTGAAAATTTCAAGTTGGAAAACTGGAATGCGTCCCCTAAAAATAATGCCTTTTAGCCCCCAGAGAACTCGACACACCTATACGTGGGTGGTGTCACTGTACTCAGGAGATGCTGCTGAAGACATATTGGGTTGTTATTTTGCAGTCACCCTTAACGTTCTCAGTAAATGTATTCTTAAATTGCTATTTTGTCAAAAAATCACCACTTTTTCTTTTTTTTTCAAACTTTGGCATAGATTGGTGGTAAAATGGTTGCATGGAAAGAGTCAACATACCCCATGTTTAATACCTTAGGTTGTGTTCTTTTAAAAAATATATATATGTGAAGGGTTAATCAGGGATTCCTGACAGATATCAGTGTTACAATGTAACTATCGCTAATTTTGAAAAAAAAAATGGTTTTGAATTAGCAAAGTGCTACTTGTACTTATTGCCCTATAACTTTAAAAAAAAAAAGCAAAGAACGTGTAAACATTGGGTATTTTTAAACTCAGGACAAAATTTAGAAACTATTTAGCATGGGTATTTTTTGGTGGTTGTAGATGTGTAAGAGATTTTGAGGGTCAAAGTTAGAAAAAGTGTGTTTTTTCCATTTTATCCTAATATTTTATATTTTTTTATAGTAAATTATAAGATATTATGAAAATAACGGTATCTTTAGAAAGTCCATTTAATGGCGAGAAAAACAGTATATAATATGTGTGGGTACAGTAAATGAGTAAGAGGAAAGCTAAACACGAATACAGCAATAATGCAAAAATAGCCTTGGTCCCAGATGGTCAACAAATGGAAAAGTAGTCTGGTCACGAAGGGGTTAAGCGGGCTCTCGTCACCCTAAATACAAAGCATAAACACATTCCTGAATGACCTGTATGTTGTAAAAAATAACATAACCAAAGAATAAATTAAAAAAAAAATACAAAAATTAAATATTTATATTTTAATATCAGTCACAGTACATGGGAACACTCTCTGACACTCATATTTATTTCAAGGTTTGTTTGCGCCTTCCTGTTCTCTTATTAACTGGATGAGTCATCATCATCATTAGCAATTACTGAAATCAATTAGTGCAAGGTATTAATTAGATTCATGATCTGAAACTGGCTCAGGGTGATATTATTTAAATTGAACTATTTAACGGGAGAGGCAAACACTATTTGACAATCTGCAGAAGCTCCTTAGGAAATGAACAAATTCTGATATTATTTTTTAGGAACTATCACTATAAACAGCAGTGTCTATTTTTTTGATCAAACAAAAACATATTTTTCAGTAGCTATAACATCTCCATTGTCTGCTACTTTAAACAAAAGCACAAAATCCCACCCCCCTGCCCCTAGGGCATCCAACACAAAGTAAATGCTTGACACCATATAATTACACTTGTACAACTACACGGGCACCTCTTGTAGGAGAGGGAATACAGACAACATATAAAGCAAGAGAAGCAATGATTGAATTTGTTTTTCCCGAACTTGCACTGTATAAATATCTGAGCTCTCTGGAGATCAGGGGAAACACATATTTAGGGCTGGATTTTTTAAGCCCCTACGGCAGCAAGTTCTCTCAAGAACTTGCTCGCTGTCATTTATCAAGCAGCGGTCACCAGACCGCTGCTTCCTTAGCTTCTTCGCCACCTCTAATCTGGCGAAATTCAATCTCCTCGGTCTAGTCAGACCGAGGAGATTGACAGCTCCTGCCCGCGCGTGATTGGCTGTGCACGGGCAGGGGGCTGGATTGCATGTGAGTGCAAAATTGCGCTCGTGTGCAATGCCGAATACCTCAATGCCGAATACCTGCGGGTATTTTCGCCCCGCCACAGGCGAGCTGAGGCGTACAGGGGCGCGTATACGCGCCCCTGTACGCCTCAGCTTTAATAAATCTAGCCCTTAGTAAAGAGAGTACAGTTATTGGTATATTTCTTCTTATAGGGATACTAAACCCAATGTTTTTCTTTAGTGATTCAAAGCAGGCAATTTTAAGCAACTTTCTAATTTACCCCAATTATCATTTTTTCTTTGTTCTCTTGCTATCTTTATGTAAATAGCAGGAATGTAAACTTAAAGAGACACTGAACCCACATTTTTTTTTCGTCATTCAGATAGAGCATGCAATTTTAAGCAACATTCTCATTTACTCCTATTATCAATTTTTCTTTGTTCTCTTGCTATCTTTATTTGAAAAAGAAAGCATCTAAGTTTTTTTTTTTTTTAATCAGAACTCTGGACAGCACTTTTTTATTGGTGGATGGATTTATCCACCAATCAGCAAGGACAACCCAGGTTGTTCACAAAAAATGGGGCCGGCATCTAAACTTACATTCTTGCATTTCAAATAAAGATAACAAGCGATTGAAGAAAATTTGATAATAGCAGTAAATTAGAAAGTTGCTTAAAATTTCTTGCTCTATCTGAATCACAAAAGAAAAAATTTGGGTTCAGTGTCCCTTTAAGAGCTGGCCAATTTTTGGCTGAGAACCTGGGTTGTGCTTGTTTATTGGTTTGCTAAATGTAGCCACCAATAAGCAAGTGCTATCCAGGGTGCAGAACCTAAAATGGGCTGACTTCTAAGCTTCAAATTCCTGCTTTTAAATAAAGATAGCAAGAGAACGAAGAAAAAATTATAGTAGGAGGAAATTAGAAAGTTGCTTAAAATTGCATGCTCTATCTGAATCGTGAAAAAAAAAATTGGGTTTAGTGTCCCTTTAAATAAATTATGTTCGTATAAATATCCACATTATAGTTCAGGGTGAGAATTTAAAGGTTGATCACAATTCATCTTTTAATCATTATCTGCTCAATATCACATAAATAAGCCACAGAGGTTTTGGGATTCTGTCCTGTGGAGCGATGAAACAAAAAGATGCTTGCCATGAAGAGGTTGGGTCATTTTGAGACTGCAGAATTCATTAAAAGTTGTATTTTTAGTTGAATTTGGGGAAACCACTTGAAGCATTCGTTGTGTTAAGCAATTTCAATCGCTTTTGTTTGATTTGTTCATTGCAAGCAGCTGAAAGTCTGTAAATTTTGACAATAATAGTAAGAAATGATGGAGCGGTGAGAGTTAAAATAGAATAGAAAACAAAAGTCAAATAGCTCCCTGCGGGATACACATAAACCAAGTCTCTTCCAATAACCGTCATTAGTTTATACAGCCAGATATTCCCAAACGGGTGGGCACATATAGTGCTCTCTTAAACTTCACCTTGGACTTTTCAAATCTGCAGGAGGATACTGGGACCCCGTTTCCATACGGTAAGAGGTTATTCGCTCCCTTGTCTCCCTTGCCTCTCTCGCCGTCTCCGGCGATTTGCGGCCCACAGGTGGTCTGGCATTTCCAAATGACGTCACTAATGCAGAGAAGGAAGGACGAATGTGATCACGAAGCAGCAGAGTGTGAAGCGGACTGCTGTAGGTGGTGTAGATCTCTGGAGCATGTAAACATTGAAGAAAAAGAAGGTACGATCCACACCATCCAGGATAAAAACAATCAATTTTATTACAAATTCTTAAAACTTGGTAGGAAGCTCAAAAGCAAACAGAGTGAGCGCAGCACTGTGGCTTACGCGTTTCGGCTAACAAGCCATAGTCATCGCCTATAGTGCAGTGCTTCCCTCTGATATTTAAGAACAGAGAAAAAAGCCCATGGGCTTGAATCAAAATCAATTAATGCATTCATTAAAAACATATGCGCTAACCCTGTTAACCTTATAATGCTTGTTTTTGTGAGAGCATTTGAATTGCATTGTACAACGTGTAAAGAGAGCTTCAATAGTACAAAAATGTATATATGTTGGTATACAATGAAAAAGAAAGAGAAAATGATACTTCATGTTAGACTGTCCTAATTTATATCCTCCATGTATTAATGGAAAAAAGAAAAGGGAATGGAGAAAAATGAAAAATCTTTTGAAGATATATAAAAAAATGTATTTTAAACACCAAAAATTATTGAGGCCATTTACTGTAAACTGTCACTTAATGACATGTTACATGAAGCTGGGTAATGTGTATATTGATCTTTTTTACACACTATAGAATACCTGTGAAGTTGGTCACTAGGGCTCAATTTGATACCTGATATATATTGCCAAACCTGCAGGCACTTTCAATATCTGAAAACAGACCAGAAATCAGGGTATGGGAATTAAATTAGACTCCCAAACATATATATATATATATATATATATATATTATTCCCAATAATTGATCATATCGAATCTTGAGCTCAGTCCCTTTGGTACCCTGGTCCCCAGTCTAAAAATCCAAAAGATTTCTCTCTTGGCCAAAAGTTGGTCCAAATCACCACCACGTTTAGGCAAAACTACCCTCTCAATTGCACACCACCTGAATGTATTTAAATTACCTTTATGTGTTCTTGCAAAATGTTGCACCAATGGAGTGGATGCCTTGCCTATACTGATGGTTGAGAAATGTTCCCTGATTCTCGAATTCATGTCCCATGACGTGAGACCAATGTATTATTCAAACATGACTGTATGTCAAAGCTACTTCCATTCACTGTTGACTCAAAATTCTTGGTGATATGTACATATTCGCAGGGGCGACAGCGGCTGCTCCCACATCTATACATTCCTACATGTCTGAGCCAAGAGCTATTTGTACTTTGTGTATGTCTTAACTGTGTTGATGCCAATATTGACCCTAGGGTCTTGCTCTTCTTATATGAGTACCTTCTACCTTTGTCTACCACCTTGAGAAGGAGATCATCTGCTGCAAGAAGTGAGAAATTCTTCACTATTTTGCAGATATCTTGATGTTGGGCACTAAATTCAGTGACAAAATTGATTCTCTCAAATTTGTCGCCATTTGTTCTCTTCATTTTAGTACTTAGCAATTGGTCTCTACAACTTGTTGGGCTCTAATGATGTCATGATTTGGATATTTCCTATCTCTTAATCTCTTACTGAGATCAATGGCTTCTTTAAGGTAATCTGAGGGATTCAAACAATTCTGCTTTAGTCTAATGTATTGGCCTTTAGCTATGGCAAACCTAATCTTCTTAGGATGACAACTATTGCCATGCAAAAGGGTATTCCCTGTTATTGGCTTACGGTAGACACTGGTGGCAACTTTCTCGTTTTTTATGCCCTTGAGCGTTAAATTCAGGAAATTAATTTCTACTGGATTAGTCTCACAGGTGAATCTGAGGCCTGCATCATTCGAGTTTAAGAAATCCATAAAAAGTCCTATCTCCTCTACTTCACCCTTCCAGGCTAAAAGTAGATTTTTGTATGGATTGCTATCTCCATAGATGCGGCCCAGTTCCCAGCAGCCTAAATATAAATTGGCATATGATGGGGCAAACTTTGCTCCCATGGCTGTGCTGCATCTCTGGAGATAGCAATCCCCTTCAAACTTGAAAAAATTGTGGGGGAGGAGGAATTTCACCACCCTTATGACATAGGCCTGAAACTCATCTGAGAAATTAGAAAAATTGTGCAAGAAGAAACAATTCGCTTTTAATCCCTTCTCATGAGGGATAGACAAGTAAAGTGCCACCGCGTCAACAGTGAGCCAAACATAACTCGTGTCCCATTTGAATTGTTGAATAATGTTGATGACATGTTTTGTGTCTTTTATGTATGAAGCCAATAGTGCCACAAAGGGCTGAAGTATAGAATCTACCCACTGTGAAAGATGTCCCAATAGGGAATCAATCCCACTCACAATGGGCCTCCCTTGTACATTTTCCAATGTTTTATGTACTTTGGGAAGATAGTGGAACCAGGGGGTCCTGGGAAACTTAACATCCAGATATGCCATGGTCTGGTCATCCAGAAACCCCTGCTCCCTACCATCGTCCAAAATTTGTCTGAGTTCATACTGATAGGCTTTGGTGGGATTCCTATCTAGCTTCAAATGCACTCACTCTGTTTGCTTTTGAGCTTCCTACCAAGTTTTAAGAATTTGTAATAAAATTTATTGTTTTTATCCTGGATGGGGTGGAGTGTACCTTCTTTTTCTTCAATTTTGACAATAAACCTGATTTGCAATGAGGGTTGAATTATTTTGATTCCAACTGTATTTCATTATACAGCTAAAAGGACCTGAAAGTGCTTTTTAACTTATTATTGGATACCCCAATTTTTTTTAGAGGTAACATCCGTTATGTGCACTACCCACGCCATATTAAGTGATATTAAGAAGCAACATCACCAAATAGACAAATGACTAACTGATCAATCGGTTAAAGGTAGAGGCTTCCCTTAACCTTTAGCCCCTTTAATTTGTTCCCAATGATCCATTTAACCTGCTGTTTTCAACTGTTTACAAATAGCTCCTTTGTTTCTATACTTAAGTATAGGCAATAGAAAAGATATGCAAACAGGGGACGGAGCCAGCTTCTGAAGTGGCAGGACGCGTCTCTGTGAAGCTCCTCTCTTCAGTTTAACGTTTTAAGTTATTTTCTCAAATATATGTCACTGATATGATATAATTTGTATATTCTGAAGCAGATAAACTCTTCATGCACCAAACACAATACAGGAGCTGATATATATCTTCTGCAGCCTGGCCTATGATCTTCAGAAATGTCGCATACACTCGGAGGCATCCAGACCTTGGAGGTTAACTACCTAAGTTGTGTGTATTGTATAACTTAGGCTGCCGCACCCATCCCCCCAGATTCCTAGGCTGACGAGTACTAAATTACTCTTTTATTTAATCTTCTAGATTTCTTGTAATTTATTTGGAGAGATCAGAGAAAGCAGATGAAACTGCTAAGATGGCGGTGGTGGATTTGGAGAAGAAAGTGAAACTTACGATTGAACTGTGCTTTCAAAGATTTGAACTAACTCTAATAACTGAGTTTATAACTCTTTATTTACAACAGCTAAGCAAAGTGTGGCTATCCCAGTGTTGATGGACTTAGAGCATCTGACATCTACCACTATGATAATGGCCCCGAGACGCATTTTTAATATAAAGAGACCTCATACAGTGGACCTCCTTACTTCTTCATAAGATCTTGTTTTCTGCTGGGAGCGCTCATTTTGGAGTGACCAATCCGGTTTGCGTGAGCCTACCAGGGAGAAGCTCCCAATGTATCCCTGTTAAGCTGAGCTATCTTTTTCTTGTGTGGGGGGATTATACGTGGGAGAGAGATAATAGCCCTGAGGAGCTGCTGGGTCAATTTGCTGCAGCCGAGTCACTGCTAAACCCATGTGGTTCTAAGGACTTTACATCAATCCCTCATACTAGCATACTGTGACCAAGAACAGAGGAGCCTGTGTACATGAGAGCGGGGTGAATGGCTGCGATATGATAAAATGAATAATGTACAGTTTATGCAATATCCAACTTTCTTACTGTGTGCCTATAAGGCCATTCTGTTTAATGCAATTACATATGTAGCTGTGTTATACTGCATTACTCACTTTTAGATATAGAAGTATTGCCATATGGCTCAAAATTCATAGCTGCAAGGTTATAGAAATGATGCAAGCAACCATCAGTCTGTGGCCTCTATTTATCAAGGTCTGGCAGACCTGATCCGACACTGCGGATCAGGTCCGCCAGACCTTGCTGAATACGGCGAGCAATACGCTCTCCGTATTCAGCATTGCATCAGCAGCTCACAAGAGCTGCTGGTGCAATGCCGCCCCCTGCAGACTCGCGGCCAATGGGCCGCCAGCAGGGGGTGTCAATCAACCCGATCGTACTCGATCAGGGTTGATTTCCGGCGATGTCTGTCCGCCTGCTCATGCTCAGAGCAGGCGGACAAGTTATGGAGCAGCGGTCTTTGTGACCGCTGCTTCATAACTGCTGTTTCTGGCGAGCGTGCACGGGGCATCAAGCTCCATTCTGAGCTTGATAGATAGGCCGCTGTATCTGCTATATCCTATAATATTTTTAATATTCTGCATAGATCTTTATGTTGCCAGGTGGCCGATATTTTGCTTTTAGATATTATGCTCCCTTGCCCTCAGTTCTTTGTTATCTATAGCACTGCGGAATCTGTTGGCGCTCTACAAATAACCAATAATAATAATAGTGGCTCCTTGATCTTACTGCATATCTGTTGAGCATATTTTATATAACTACAATATTTGCACCATCTAGGATAGAAATTAAATTACCTTCAAAGGCAGAATGGGTTGCGCAGTTAATGTATACCGTAATTTAAGATCCATCAGTAGCTTCATTTAGCACAACACTAGAGTTGGCCCCTATGTAGAACGGGAGGATCAACAGAGACTTTCACTCAGATTAGTTTTTATGGGCTAGTATATTTGTAGTACCACAACCACCCATCAACCCCTTGAAGGGAGGATATACTTTATCTTATTATTGCCTTAGTTCCCTTATTGAGATAGTATAATCTGCTGCCCCACTGTCAGCAGCCGAGACAGTAGGGTTTGCAAACTTGGGTTCTGACACTTTATTCATTTAATTATTTGCCCTTTCTTTACGTTAAAGAGACAGTCCAGTCAAAATAAACTTTCATGATTCAGATAGAGCATGCTTTTATAAACAACTTTCCAATTTTCCAATTTACTTTTATAATTGATTTGTTCTCTTGGTATTCTTAGTTGAAAGCTAAACTTAGGATGCTCATAGCAAGTTTCTTAGCCCTTGAAGGCCGACTCTTATCTGAATATCTTTTGACATTTTTTCACAACTAGAGGGCATTAGTTCATGTGTGCCATATAGATAACATTGTGCTCATGCCCGTGGAGTTACCTAGGAGTTAGCACTGATTGGCTAAAATGGAAGTCTGTCAAAAGAACTGAAATAAGGGGAGCAGTCTGCAGAGGCTTATATACAAGGTAATCACAGAGGTAAAAAGTATATTAATATAACTGAGATAAGGAGCAGTCTGCAGAGGCTTAGATACAGGGTAATCACAGAGGTAAAAAGTATATTAATATAACCCTGTTGGTTATGCAAAACTGGGGAATGGGTAATAAAATGGATTGTCTATCTTTTTAAAAAATAACAATTCTGGTGTAGACTGTCCCTTTGACAATTTTAATTCTGTACTACCTAATCTAAAATCCTCAACTATAACCTTGCTCACGATTAGCCTCCCATTTCCTAGCTGTGAGAGTTGTCTATTAAGTATTGGTATATTGACCACCTGCACTTGTATTTATGTTTTATGCTTTGTTTAGTGCTCTGTTTGATATTTAAGCTACTTGAATTTAATTTATCTTACATCTTTGAGTAAACTAGTTTCCAGGATTACTGTCATACTATAAAACTGAGGTTTTCCTTTGTGTCAGAATGCCTTCTGTTAGAGCCTTCTGTTAGAGCAATGTTTTTCTAAGTGTATAAGGTGTAAGAGGGGCCGTCTGTGCCATTTAGAAGGCTTACAGTTGTTGTTCCTTTAGGCATAGTCGGGATCTGTTGCGACTGAAATTACTTTCTAATCTTCAAGTTTCTGTAAAGCTTATAATACCACATTCTCTCTGATTTTAAATTGATTTGTATGGAATCTATTAAGCATTAGATACTGCATTGTAAGAATGTTATATCATTATGTCTGTATTCCTTAAAGTGATGGTAAACTCACCATAATCACTTTTTAGGAATTGATCGGAATCATCCAAATAAACGTATTAGCGCTTTTTATTTCCCGCTACCTTACCTGCAATAATTCATTTCCATTAGTATAATATCGCTGTCTGTCAAACGTGTAATACAACCTATTATTGCTATACGTTTTTAGTATCCAATCAGAATACTGTCCAACTGGCTCGCTTTAGTCTATGTGCAGTATCAATGCACATGCGTGTAGTTGCGCAATCTTAGTTTACTTTTGATCTCCTCTTCAGTCTTCGTGTGTGTTTACGATACAGGTGCGCATGCGTACAGGCTTTGAGGAACAGAATGAGTGATGTATGTAACCATTGAATCAGAGTTTTGTTCATAGATCACTATGAGCATGTGCATTAGCATACTAATTATCAGGAGCATAGTGGGTGGTATCGCTATATACGTCACTTGTTGTAAGGGAAAAATATCTCAGTGGGTGGAGTAAAATTAGGAAAAAAAAATGATTGTCCGGTTTGTACTTGATATACATATTTAAAGGTAATAAAGTTCATATTAATATTTTCCTTTTTGGCAGTTGTACTTTAAACAATAGGATTATACTAAAACACTATAGGCAATAATTGATTGTTTACCTATCAATAAATAAAAAAAAGCTATGCAAGCATAGCTAGCAGGCAAAATTACACTTCCAGTGGGAGGTAGGAAAGATAAGTAATAAAATTGTTGATTTTTGTTTGTTCCTATTAAGTATTGGGCTTTGGTATACAGACAGATGGAACATAAAGAAACATGTGTGTATAGAAAGTGATAAAATAAGGAGATCTGATTTCCCTGCAAGCTCAACCCAAGGAACAAAACCAACTATTTCACATGCATAAATAAATGTTTTAGCAATTTCTAAAACATTGTGTACTCTGCAGCTGGTATAACCAGTTATTGGAAACACATAAAAGGGTCATGAAACCCAACATTTTTCTTTCATGATTCTGATAAAATATACAGTTTAAACAACACTCAAATTTACTTCTATTATCTAATTAGCTTTATTCTTTATGTATGCTTTGTAGAAGAAATAGAAATGTACATGGGTGAGCCAATAATATGAGGCATCTATGTGCAGCCACCAATCAGAAGCTGCTTAGCCTATTTAGATATGCTTTAAAGCAAAGAATATTAAGAGAATTAAGCAAATTAGATAAAATAAGTACATTGGAAGGCTATTTAAAATGGCATGCTCGTTCTAAGTCATGAAAGAAAAAATATTGGGTTTCATGTCCCTTTAATGGAAAAACTATTTTATAATACACAGCACCTTTTACTTTAAAATAAATCATAAGAACTAATAAAAATAAACTGGCAAAATCAATAACACCAAAAAAACTGTACTGATAAAGCCCCTGTTCTAATCCCCTAGAAAGTCATATTCCCATAGTTCTATGGCTTTGGGACACGCCAGGTTAATTGTACACGTCACCTATTTAAAGGATTAACAACATACAATCCTTTTAACCTGTGATATAATCAATAACTCATCAAATAACCGTATTGTTTGTCATTAATAAAGCACATCTGATGTTTGGGATTACCGTATTGTTTGTCATTAATGAAGCACATCTGATGTTTGGGATTACTGTATTGTTTGTCATTAATGAAGCACATCTGATGTTTGGGATTACCGTATTGTTTGTCATTAATAAAGCACATCTGATGTTTGGGATCACTGTATTGTTTGTCATTAATGAAGCACATCTGATGTTTGTTATTACCGTATTGTTTGTCATTAATGAAGCACATCTGATGTTTGGGATTACCGTATTGTTTGTCATTAATGAAGCACATCTGATGTTTGGGATTAGCGTATTGTTTGTCATTAATGAAGCACATCTGATGTTTGGGATTAGCGTATTGTTTGTCATTAATGAAGCACATCTGATGTTTGGGATTACCGTATTGTTTGTCATTAATGAAGCACATCTGATGTTTGGGATTACCGTATTGTTTGTCATTAATGAAGCACATCTGTTGTTTGGGATTACCGTATTGTTTGTCATTAATGAAGCACATCTGATGTTTGGGATTACTGTATTGTTTGTCATTAATGAAGCACATCTGTTGTTTGGGATTACCGTATTGTTTGTCATTAATGAAGCACATCTGATGTTTGGGATTACCGTATTGTTTGTCAGTAATGAAGCACATCTGATGTTTGGGATTATTGTATTGTTTGTCATTAATGAAGCTCATCTGATGAATGGGATTACCGTATTGTTTGTCAGTAATGAAGCACATCTGATGTTTGGGATTACCGTATTGTTTGTCATTAATGAAGCACATCTGATGAATGGGATTACTGTATTGTTTGTCATTAATGAAGCACAACTGATGTTTGGGATTACCGTTTTGTTTGTCATTAATGAAGCACATCTGATGTTTGGGATTACCGTATTGTTTGTCATTAATGAAGTACATCTGGTGTTTGGGATTATCATATTGTTTGTCATTAATGAAGCACATCTCATGTTTGTGATTACTGTATTGTTTGTCATTAATGAAGCACATCTGATGTTTGGGATTACTGTATTGTTTGTCATTAATGAAGCACATCTGATGTTTGGGATTACTGTATTGTTTGTCATTAATGAAGCACATCTGATGTTTGTGATTACCGTATTGTTTGTCATTAATGAAGCTGATCTGATGTTTGGGATTACCGTATTGTTTGTCATTAATGAAGCTCATCTGATGTTTGGGATTACCGTATTGTTTGTCATTAATGAACCACATCTGATGTTTGGGATTACCGTAGTGTTTGTCATTAATGAAGCACATCTGATGTTTGGGATTACTGTATTGTTTGTCATTAATGAAGCACATCTGATGTTTGGGATTACTGTATTGTTTGTCATTAATGAAGCTCATCTGATGTTTGGGATTACCGTATTGTTTGTCATTAATGAACCACATCTGATGTTTGGGATTACCGTAGTGTTTGTCATTAATGAAGCTCATCTGATGTTTGGGATTACTGTATTGTTTGTCATTAATGAACCACATCTGATGTTTGGGATTACTGTATTGTTTGTCATTAATGAAGCACATCTGATGTTTGTGATTACCGTATTGTTTGTCATTAATGAAGCTGATCTGATGTTTGGGATTACCGTATTGTTTGTCATTAATGAAGCACATCTGATGTTTGGGATTACCGTATTGTTTGTCATTAATGAACCACATCTGATGTTTGGTATTACCGTAGTGTTTGTCATTAATGAAGCACATCTGATGTTTGGGATTACCGTATTGTTTGTCATTAATGAAGCACATCTGATGTTTGGGATTACTGTATTGTTTGTCATTAATGAAGCACATCTGATGTTTGGGATTACCGTATTGTTTGTCATTAATGAAGCACATCTGATGATTGGGATTACCATATTATTTGTCATTAATGAAGCACATCTGATGTTTGGGATCACTGTATTGTTTGTCATTAATGAAGCACATCTGATGTTTGTTATTACCGTATTGTTTGTCATTAATGAAGCACATCTGATGTTTGGGATTCCAATATTGTTTGTTATTAATGAAGCACATCTGATGTTTGTTATTACCGTATATTTGTTTGTCATTAATGAAGCACATCTGATGTTTGGGATTAGCGTATTGTTTGTCATTAATGAAGCACATCTGATGTTTGGGATTACCGTATTGTTTGTCATTAATGAAGCACATCTGATGTTTGGGATTACCGTATTGTTTGTCATTAATGAAGCACATCTGTTGTTTGGGATTACTGTATTGTTTGTCATTAATGAAGCACATCTGATGTTTGGGATTACTGTATTGTTTGTCATTAATGAAGCACATCTGATGTTTTTGATTACTGTATTGTTTGTCATTAATGAAGCACATCTGATGTTTGGGATTACTGTATTGTTTGTCATTAATGAAGCACATTTGATGTTTGGGATTACCGTTTTGTTTGTCATTAAGGAAGCACATCTGATGTTTGGGATTACCGTATTGTTTGTCATTAATGAAGCACATCTGATGTTTGGGATTACCGTATTGTTTGTCATTAATGAAGCACATCTGATGTTTGGTATTACTGTATTGTTTGTCATTAATGAAGCACATCTGATGTTTGGGATTACTGTATTGTTTGTCATTAATGAAGCACATTTGATGTTTGGGATTACCGTTTTGTTTGTCATTAAGGAAGCACATCTGATGTTTGGGATTACCGTATTGTTTGTCATTAATGAAGCACATCTGATGTTTGGGATTACCGTATTGTTTGTCATTAATGAAGCACATCTGATGTTTGTGATTACCGTATTGTTTGTCATTAATGAAGCTGATCTGATGTTTGGGATTACCGTTTTGTTTGTCATTAATGAAGCTCATCTGATGTTTGGGATTACCGTATTGTTTGTCATTAATGAACCCCATCTGATGTTTGGGATTACCGTAGTGTTTGTCATTAATGAAGCACATCTGATGTTTGGGATTACCGTATTGTTTGTCATTAATGAAGCACATCTGATGTTTGGGATTACCGTATTGTTTGTCATTAATGAAGCACATCTGATGTTTGGGATTACTGTATTGTTTGTCATTAATGAAGCACATCTGATGTTTGGGATTACCGTATTGTTTGTCATTAATGAACCACATCTGATGTTTGGGATTACCGTATTGTTTGTCATTAATGAAGCACATCTGATGTTTGGGATTACCGTATTGTTTGTCATTAATGAAGCACATCTGTTGTTTGGGATTACTGTATTGTTTGTCATTAATGAACCACATCTGATGTTTGGGATTACCGTAGTGTTTGTCATTAATGAAGCTCATCTGATGTTTGGGATTACTGTATTGTTTGTCATTAATGAACCACATCTGATGTTTGGGATTACTGTATTGTTTGTCATTAATGAAGCACATCTGATGTTTGTGATTACCGTATTGTTTGTCATTAATGAAGCACATCTGATGTTTGGGATTACCGTATTGTTTGTCATTAATGAAGCACATCTGATGTTTGGTATTACTGTATTGTTTGTCATTAATGAAGCACATCTGATGTTTGGGATTACCGTATTGTTTGTCATTAATGAAGCACATCTGATGTTTGGTATTACTGTATTGTTTGTCATTAATGAAGCACATCTGATGTTTGGGATTACTGTATTGTTTGTCATTAATGAAGCACATTTGATGTTTGGGATTACCGTTTTGTTTGTCATTAAGGAAGCACATCTGATGTTTGGGATTACCGTATTGTTTGTCATTAATGAAGCACATCTGATGTTTGGGATTACCGTATTGTTTGTCATTAATGAAGCACATCTGATGTTTGTGATTACCGTATTGTTTGTCATTAATGAAGCTGATCTGATGTTTGGGATTACCGTTTTGTTTGTCATTAATGAAGCTCATCTGATGTTTGGGATTACCGTATTGTTTGTCATTAATGAACCCCATCTGATGTTTGGGATTACCGTAGTGTTTGTCATTAATGAAGCACATCTGATGTTTGGGATTACCGTATTGTTTGTCATTAATGAAGCACATCTGATGTTTGGGATTACCGTATTGTTTGTCATTAATGAAGCACATCTGATGTTTGGGATTACTGTATTGTTTGTCATTAATGAAGCACATCTGATGTTTGGGATTACCGTATTGTTTGTCATTAATGAACCACATCTGATGTTTGGGATTACCGTATTGTTTGTCATTAATGAAGCACATCTGATGTTTGGGATTACCGTATTGTTTGTCATTAATGAAGCACATCTGTTGTTTGGGATTACTGTATTGTTTGTCATTAATGAACCACATCTGATGTTTGGGATTACCGTAGTGTTTGTCATTAATGAAGCTCATCTGATGTTTGGGATTACTGTATTGTTTGTCATTAATGAACCACATCTGATGTTTGGGATTACTGTATTGTTTGTCATTAATGAAGCACATCTGATGTTTGTGATTACCGTATTGTTTGTCATTAATGAAGCTGATCTGATGTTTGGGATTACCGTATTGTTTGTCATTAATGAAGCACATCTGATGTTTGGGATTACCGTATTGTTTGTCATTAATGAACCACATCTGATGTTTGGTATTACCGTAGTGTTTGTCATTAATGAACCACATCTGATGTTTGGGATTACCGTATTGTTTGTCATTAATGAAGCACATCTGATGTTTGGGATTACTGTATTGTTTGTCATTAATGAAGCACATCTGATGTTTGGGATTACCGTATTGTTTGTCATTAAAGAAGCACATCTGATGATTGGGATTACCATATTATTTGTCATTAATGAAGCACATCTGATGTTTGGGATCACTGTATTGTTTGTCATTAATGAAGCACATCTGATGTTTGTTATTACCGTATTGTTTGTCATTAATGAAGCACATCTGATGTTTGGGATTCCAATATTGTTTGTTAATAATGAAGCACATCTGATGTTTGTTATTACCGTATATTTGTTTGTCATTAATGAAGCACATCTGATGTTTGGGATTAGCGTATTGTTTGTCATTAATGAAGCACATCTGATGTTTGGGATTACCGTATTGTTTGTCATTAATGAAGCACATCTGATGTTTGGGATTACCGTATTGTTTGTCATTAATGAAGCACATCTGTTGTTTGGGATTACTGTATTGTTTGTCATTAATGAAGCACATCTGATGTTTGGGATTACTGTATTGTTTGTCATTAATGAAGCACATCTGATGTTTTTGATTACTGTATTGTTTGTCATTAATGAAGCACATCTGATGTTTGGGATTACTGTATTGTTTGTCATTAATGAAGCACATCTGATGTTTGGGATTACTGTATTGTTTGTCATTAATGAAGCACATCTGATGTTTTTGATTACTGTTTTGTTTGTCATTAATGAAGCACATCTGATGTTTGGGATTACTGTATTGTTTGTCATTAATGAAGCACATTTGATGTTTGGGATTACCGTTTTGTTTGTCATTAAGGAAGCACATCTGATGTTTGGGATTACCGTATTGTTTGTCATTAATGAAGCACATCTGATGTTTGGGATTACCGTATTGTTTGTCATTAATGAAGCACATCTGATGTTTGGGATTACTGTATTGTTTGTCATTAATGAAGCACATCTGATGTTTGGGATTACTGTATTGTTTGTCATTAATGAAGCACATTTGATGTTTGGTATTACCGTTTTGTTTGTCATTAAGGAAGCACATCTGATGTTTGGGATTACCGTATTGTTTGTCATTAATGAAGCACATCTGATGTTTGGGATTACCGTATTGTTTGTCATTAATGAAGCACATCTGATGTTTGTGATTACCGTATTGTTTGTCATTAATGAAGCTGATCTGATGTTTGGGATTACCGTTTTGTTTGTCATTAATGAAGCTCATCTGATGTTTGGGATTACCGTATTGTTTGTCATTAATGAACCACATCTGATGTTTGGGATTACCGTAGTGTTTGTCATTAATGAAGCACATCTGATGTTTGGGATTACTGTATTGTTTGTCATTAATGAAGTACATCTGGTGTTTGGGATTATCATATTGTTTGTCATTAATGAAGCACATCTCATGTTTGTGATTACTGTATTGTTTGTCATTAATGAAGCACATCTGATGTTTGGGATTACCGTATTGTTTGTCATTAATGAACCACATCTGATGTTTGGGATTACCGTATTGTTTGTCATTAATGAACCACATCTGATGTTTGGGATTACTGTATTGTTTGTCATTAATGAAGCACATCTGATGTTTGGGATTACTGTATTGTTTGTCATTAATGAAGCACATCTGATGTTTGGGATTACTGTATTGTTTGTCATTAATGAAGCACATCTTTGGGATTACCGTATTGTTTGTCATTAATGAACCACATCTGATGTTTGGGATTACCGTAGTGTTTGTCATTAATGAAGCACATCTGATGTTTGGGATTACCGTATTGTTTGTCATTAATGAAGCACATCTGATGTTTGGGATTACTGTATTGTTTGTCATTAATGAAGCACATCTGATGTTTGGGATTACTGTATTGTTTGTCATTAATGAAGCACATCTGATGTTTGGGATTACCGTATTGTTTGTCATTAATGAACCACATCTGATGTTTGGGATTACCGTATTGTTTGTCATTAATGAACCACATCTGATGTTTGGGATTACTGTATTGTTTGTCATTAATGAAGCACATCTGATGTTTGGGATTACTGTATTGTTTGTCATTAATGAAGCACATCTGATGTTTGGGATTACTGTATTGTTTGTCATTAATGAAGCACATCTGATGTTTGGGATTACTGTATTGTTTGTCATTAATGAAGCACATCTGATGTTTGTGATTACCGTATTTTTTGTCATTAATGAAGCACATCTGATGTTTGGGATTACCGTATTGTTTGTCATTAATGAAGCACATCTGATGTTTGGGTTTACCCTATTGTTTGTAATTAATGAAGCACATCTGTAACATATGCCTGCCTGATATCACTGTCCCTTTAAGACTGCCTTTCCTGCTACTGACAATCATGCTGGTTTGGGCAGTATCTGTATTGAATTTACCTGCCTAATTAATCATTTATGCACCTGATTCCCTCAGCCTCTTTTAAACCATTTCAGGCCTAATGTGCATTGCATTAGCTTTAAAGTTTTGTTCTAGAACAACAGAGGTCTGTGACTGTTCCTGCATGGATTTTACCAGCATATTCAAGCTACAGCCTTTCCTTTTAGCTATGCTTAAAATAATCTATTCGCAAGTATCCATATAATTCCATTTTGTTTCCTGGACTCTGCTACTTAACAAACTCTGAACCATATTATAAATTAGAAGTATGCATTTGGTTATCATCACTCTCTAATTACTACAACAGCATCTTACTCAGAACTTTATAACTATTCTCTGCTAAAAGTTGTCATAGCTGAAATATCCTCCTCCATATATGTTAATATATTCAGAAGCATCTATGTGTTCAGTTAAAAGCTTTTATGTGATTCTCCATAATATGCAAACACAGTATTTAATGCCTTAAACTTGCAGTTTGTCTATCACCTGTACTGCTCTGGGGCGAGATCCGATATACGGCGCAGGTTTCGGTGCAAGCATGGAAACCTGCGCCACCCGTATTTTCAGCTCGCAACTCGAGCTATCTCATATACAGCGCCGTCAGATGCTAAAGTGCCGTAAGTCTGACAAACCAGCGATGTCCAGAAATCTGTGTAAGTACAAATTTCTGGAGTCGCCAGTGACTTACGGCACTTTAGAAACTGCTGCCGCCTACAAAAACTAAGTTATAAAATCTCCAGTACTGTCTAACACGCCTCCCAAACATAGCCCGACACATATACCCCTCTATCCGCAATCCCCCCTCTAACTCCTAACAATAAATATATTAACCCCTAAACCTCCGCTCCCGGACCCCGCCGCCAGCTACATTATCTATATTACCCCATAATCTGACCCCCCTACACCGCCACTAGCTACATAAAATGTTTTACCCCCTAATGTGAGCCCCCTACCCCGCTGCCACCTACATTAACTATGTTACCCCCTAATATGATCCCCCTACACTGCCGCCACCTATTTAAACTATATTACCCCCTAATATGACCCCCCTACACTGCCGCCACCTATTTAAACTATATTAACCCCTAATGTGAGCCCCCTACCCCGCCGCCACCTACATTAACTATGTTACCCCCTAATATGATCCCCCTACACCGCCGCCACCTATTTAAACTATAATACCCCCTAATATGATCCCCCTACACCGCCGCCACCTATTTAAACTATATTAACCCCTAATGTGAGCCCCCTATACCGCCGCCACCTATATTATATGTACTACCCCCTAATCTGACCCCGTTACACTGCCGCCACCTATATTAAAATTATTATCCCCTAATCTAATCCCCCTATACCGCCGCCTATATTAAATTTATTAACCCCTAAAATACTAAAATTTCCCTACCACTAAACCTAAGTCTAACCCTACAAATAGCCCTGAAAAGGGCTTTTTGTGTGGCATTGCCCCAAAGTAACCAGCTCTATTACCAGCCTTAAAAGGGCCTTTTGCGGGGCATTGCCCCAAAGTAACCAGCTCTTTTACCAGCCCTTAAAAGGGCTTTTTGCGTGGCATTGTCACAAAGTAATCAGCTCTTTTGCCTGTAATCTAAATCCCCCTACACTGCCGCCACCTATAATAAATGTATTACCCCCTAATCTAATCCCCCTACACTGCCGCCACCTATATTAAATATATTAACCCCTAATCTAATCCCCCTACACCGCAGCCACCTATAATAAATGTATTACACCCTAATCGAATCCCCCTACACCACCGCCACCTATATTAACTATATTAACCCTAATTATATTAGGGTTAATATAGTTAATATAGTTATTATATTATATATATTAACTATATTAACCCTATCTAACTCTAACACCCCTAACTTAATTATTATTTAATTAAATCTAAATAATATTAATAATATTATCTAAATTATTCCTATTTAAAACTAAATACCTACCTACAAAATAAACCCTAAGATAGCTACAATATAATAAATAATTACATTGTAGCTATTTTAGGGTTTATATTTATTTTACAGGTAACTTGGTATTTATTTTAACTAGGTACAATAGCTATTAAATAGTTAATAACTATTTAATAGCTACCTAGTTAAAATAATTACCAATTTATCTGTAAAATAAATCCTAACCTAAGTTACAAATACACCTACACTATCAATAAATTAATTAAATAAACTACAAATATCTAAACTAAAATAATATTAAATACACTAAACTAAATTACAAAAAAACCCCACTAAATTACAAAAAATAAAAAAAATTACAAGATTTTTAAGCTAATTACACCTATTCTAAGCCCCCTAATAAAATAACAAAGCCCCCCAAAATAAAAAAATGTCCCTACCCTAATCTAAATTACAAAAGTAATCAGCTCTATTACCAGCCCTTAAAAGGGCCTTTTGTGGGGCATTGCCCCAAAGTAATCAGCTCTTTTACCTGTAAAAAAAACCAACTGTTATGTTCTGTGTGTAGTCAGGATTAGAACATTCAGTTGTGTGCTGTTACCTTGTGTCTGATGTCTCTTGCACATATCACTGAGACTCTGCAGCAGGAACTTTAGATAACTTTTATTCAGCTACAGCCACATGGCTTATTCTCTAGCAGGTTCCATCAGTAAAACTAACATGGCTTCTGATGATGTCACAGAGACCCAGACACACCCAGAGGGTGTGGTGAGCTGATCTTAAAGCTGCAGCACTTCTAACATATAATGATAAAACAAGGTTAGTGCAAAGATACAGTGAAAGCTGCAGTAATCTTAACATCCCCTTTTTTCTCAAAAAAAAAAAAATATATAAAAAAATAAAATAAAAATAAAGAACAGACAGTGGATAATATTGTAACATAAAACAAGTAATAGACATACATGTTTATCACTAAACCATACACTTGTACTTAGAACAGTTTATCTCTATAGTCTATGTGCACAAGACCTAGGTCGCAGCCTAGATTTTAGTCACAGTTATGTTTTCTGCGATAAGTCCGCCTTCGGATTAGGTGATTCCTTGCTGAATAATCTCTCACTGAATCCTCACATTGCCATCTAGAAGGTGGCCTTCTGTTTCTAGAGGGCCATAGAGTATTTGGTTCAGGAGAAATAGTCTGTGGAGGAGTACCCAACGGTTGTTGATCATCTGTGATATTTTGTTGTTGGACAGAATCATTCTGAGGTTGATCTGTTTCAGTTGTGTTCATTGTATTTTCATCCTCAGAAGACTCAGGTGGGCACCACACTCCATGCCAGATATCCTCACCATCTGAATCATTGGATATTTGTGTAGCTGGTTGAGATCTATGTCTCATTTGTTCGACATGGCGGGAAACTGTACCACCAGCTTGTAGTTGAACTTTAAACATTCTGTTGCCCATGCCTTGTATTATGACAGCTGGAATCCATTTATTTGGGCCACGGTAGTTTCTAACCCATACTCTGTCATGAAGAACAAATTCTGAAACGCTAGAAGTGTTCAACTCTTGTTTGGGATGTTCTGGTCTAACTTTATCCAGTGGAGTTCTCAGGCGTCTTCCAAACATTAACATTGCAGGTGATAGCCCAGTAGTGGCATGGGGAGTGTTTCGATAGTTAAACAAAAAGTTAGAAAGGGAGTTTGGATTAAATTTTGATTTGTGAGAGACAGCTAAGTGGCGTTTTAAAGTTTGTACAAATCTTTCAGCCTGTCCATTAGAGGCTGGAAAATATGGAGCTTTCTTACAGTGTTTGATGTTATTTGTATCTAGAAATGTTTCAAATTCATGTGATATGAACTGTGGACCATTGTCTGAGACTAAAGTTTGTGGCAGTCCAAATCTTGCAAACATACTGGAAAGAACGACAATGGTTTGTTGTGTTGTAGTACTTGACATTTGAACTACTTCTGGCCACTTTGAATGAGCATCCACAGCCACCAAATACATTCGTCCATCCACTGGCCCTGCAAAATCAACATGGATTCTTGTCCAAGGTTCATTTGGCCATGGCCAAGTTTTTGAGGTGTCCCTGCTGGGATTCCGCTGTGTCTGTGCACATGCATTGCAAGCAGCTACATAAGAAGCAATATCTGTATCCAATTTAGGCCACCATAAATATTGTCGTGCTCTTTGCTTCATTTTTACTACACCCTGATGTGAGCTGTGTAGTAACTTTAATGCTAATGTTTGCAGTAAGGTCGGAATTATCACTCGTGACCCCCATAACAGACAGCCTGAGTCATGCACAATTTCCTTCTTCCTTGTAAAATATGGCTGAAGGTCAGAGCGAACCACTTTAGGCCACCCATGTTGAACAAAAGACTTGATTTCCTGTAAGGTAGAATCAGAGCATGTATAAGTAGCAATCACTTTGGAATTTAGATTTACAGGCTGTGGAGGGGTTTCTATGATTTTAGAAGATGCTGTCATGTGATGTACCATTGGTAATCTTGAAAACATATCCACATTTGTATGATCGCTGTGGCATCGATATTTAATGGAGTAGTTGTAAGCCGCCAGCTGAAGTGCATAGCGCTGAAGTCGAGCAGCTGTTGTGTTGGAGATACCCTTCTGAGGGTGCAGAATGGACAAGAGTGGTTTATGATCCGTGATCAGAGTAAACGGTCTGCCATATATATAAATGTGGAATTTCTTCACAGCCCAAATTATTGCTAAAGCTTCTCGATCAATCTGGGCATAATTTCTCTCAGATGGAGTTAGAGATCTGGACGCAAAAGACACAGGACGTTCAGAACCATCGGGCATAATGTGTGAAAGTACTGCGCCTGAACCATATGGTGAAGCATCACAGGCTAGTACTAAAGGCTTCTTAAGGTCATAGTGGACAAGGAGTCTTGATTCCAGAAGAAGTTGCTTTGAGCGTTCAAATGCTCGTGTACATAAGTCAGTCCAGGCCCACTGGTTTTTACTATCTAAAAGGCGGTGTAGTGGATATAGTAAATGAGCCAAAATTGGTAAAAATCTGTGATAGTAATTGAGCAACCCCAAATAAGAACGTAGCTGAGATACATTAACAGGGGTGGGAGCATGAACCAGCGCTTTCACTTTTTCAGCAGTTGTGTGTAGACCAGTCTTGTCCACTACATGTGCACAATATTCTAAACTCTTGCAGAAGAACTCACACTTTTCCATGTTAACTTTCAATCCGAATTCCTGTAGGTGCTGTAAAACAGCTTCAACATTGGCTTTATGAGTGGCATCATTTTCACCAGTGATAAGCATGTCATCTAACATACAGTGGGTATGTGGAATACCTGCCAAGATCTCATCCATTATCCGTTGCCACACTGCAGGTGCTGGGGCAATGCCAAACACCATTCGCGTATACTGAAAAAGTCCTTTGTGAGTGTTGATAGTTAACAGGTGTCTGGAGTCTGGATGCACCTCTAACTGTAAGTATGCTTGATGCAAGTCAATTTTTGTAAGTTTTTCACCCCCTGCCAGAGAACTAAACAATTCTTCAATTCGTGGTAAAGGATACTGATCCACAAGTAATTGAGGGTTAAGGCCCACTCTGAAATCTCCACAGATGCGAATGTCCCCATTTTTTTTCTGACAGGAACTATTGGGGAAGCCCATTCACTGCTAGACACTGGAACAATAATCCCCTGATTTCATAGTCTTTCTAGTTCTGCTTCAATTTTAGGTTTAAGTGCAAATGGTACAACTCTTGGTTTACAAAATTTTGGAATAGCATTTTCTTTTAGGTGAAGCTGAATCTGCTTGTCTTTCACTAAACCTAGGTTCCCATCAAATACAGTCTTATATTTGTGCTTTAGTGAATTAATCCAAGTAGTATTTGAATTCCCACTTTGGTCCAGCAGTTTGTTAAGCGGTAACTGTTGTGGTAACTTTGGCATGCCCAATGCTTGGATCCAGGATCTACCAAACAAAGGTGGTCCTCCTTTAGGTAAAATGTAGAGGCGTTGATTTTTAGTTATACCATTAAATGTCACTGTAGGTGATACACACCCAATAGGCTTTATTATTTCATTTGAATATGTTTGCATTGTGACAGCTGTTGGAACAATTGGTTGCCTTAGTCCCAGGCGGTTCCAATCAGCAGCTGTGATAACAGAGACTGCTGCTCCTGTATCAACTTCCATAATGAGAGGTTTACCATCTATATTCACCTTTGCTTGCAGTTCTGGAATTTTATTCTCAAGGCTGTAGATCTGTAATGTGTATAATGGTTTGTCTTCCTCTGAATCAGTGTGTGGTGTATCTACTTGCACATGAAAAGCTGCACGTGACTTGCTGACTTTCTTACTTTTATCTCTGTCTAAGGAACTTCTGCACACTCTCTTTGTATGACCAATCTTCCCACAGCCATAGCAGGTGCTGTTCCTAAACCTGCAGGCATTTGCTGTGTGATTTGTGTCACCACATCTGTAACAGGCTGTCTGTGACCCTTGTCTAGCTGAATACTGTTTATTAAGGTGCACACTTGTATGAAAAACATCTATTTCCTTATCACAAACTGCCTGTGCTGGGGCCTGGAGCATTTGTGCATCTTTAGTAGCAAGTTCCATGACTGTAGCTATCTCTATAGCACGCTTTAGTGTTAAATCATCCTCTGCTAATAGTCTCTTTTGTACTGTACAGTCCATGAGTCCAATAACAAACATATCACGTAAAGCAGTGTTTAAATAATCACCAAATCTGCAGCTACTTGCTAGTTTCTTTAAACTGATCACATAAGTTTTAATGTCCTCATGCTGCAATTGCTTGCGTGTGTAAAACTTAAAGCGTTCTGATATCTCCAGAGGCTTAGGTAGGTAGTGGTCAGATAACAGGCAGATCAGGTCAGACAGAGGTTTAGCATTAGGTTTATCTGGTGAGAGAATGTCCCTTAATGTAGTGTAAGCTGCTGAGCCTATAGTTGTCAGAAACACAGCCACTTGCTTATCAGCTCCTATGTTATTTGCTGTACAATATAGCTCAAACTGTTCAACCCATGTGTCCCATCTGTCTGTGTCTGCTGCAAACACAGGTAAGGCGCCAATAAGTGCCATTATAGGGTCAGACCACAGATCCTCGTCGCCAGCTGTTATGTTCTGTGTGTAGTCAGGATTAGAACATTCAGTTGTGTGCTGTTACGTTGTGTCTGATGTCTCTTGCACATATCACTGAGACTCTGCAGCAGGAACTTTAGATAACTTTTATTCAGCTACAGCCACATGGCTATTTACTAGCAGGTTCCATCAGTAAAACTAACATGGCTTCTGATGATGTCACAGAGACCCAGACACACCCAGAAGGTGTGGTGAGCTGATCTTAAAGCTGCAGCACTTCTAACATATGATAAAACAAGGTTAGTGCAAAGATACAGTAAAAGCTGCAGTAATCTTAACAACAACAACCCCCCCATTACAACCCACCACCCACATACCCCTACTCTAACCCACCCAATCCCCCCTTAACAAACCTAAGCTTAACCTGCAAGTTCTCCTTACCTGTCCTGAAGACCGGCGAAGAAGGTCCTGTTCCAGGCGGAGAAGTCTTCTTCCAGGCAGCGACCTCTTCTTGTTCCAGGATCCAGCCGGCGCGGAGCGGAGGAGTTGAAGACCAATGACCGCAGACCTGAAGACCGTCCATCTGGAACTGAAGATCTGCGACGCTGGAACCGAAGACCGGAGTCGGAGCGTGGAGGATCCTCTTCATACGATTGCCGCCGTACACTGAATAGGAATTCAAGGTACGCGATTAAAAATGGCGTCCCTTGAATTCCTGTTGGCTGATTTGAGCCTTCAAATTCAAATCAGCCAATCGGATGCGAGCTACTTTAATTCTATTGGCTGATTTGAATAGCCAATAGAATAAGAGCTACTGTAATTCTATTGGCTATTCTAATCAGCCAATAGAATTACAGTAGCTCTTATGCTATTGGCTACAGAAACACTCACAGGAGGAAACATTTATGCACCTTGCATCCCTTAAATCAACAGTGTGTGACATGCATGATAAAAAAAAATTGCAGAAATTAAGAGATCACTTTATAAATAATTATATTTGTAAATGTGCAAACAAAAATAATTCTGTGAATTCAAAATTGTACATTAAGGATCTGGGTAGATGGCCAGATGAAGAAAAGTACTTTTAAAAGGTTGACATATGTTTGTTTGATTTTTTCCCCATTTTCCCCAACCAAGAGCACCACTTCAATTATAGTGTACAAATGTTCCCATCTGTCAGCTGTACTTATGGATTTTGAAAATGCTGTACTCTATATGGTCTTGGTGGAACCATAAGCTGTGGTACTCATACCATTAGATCTGGTTATGCAGATGTAAAAATATTAGATAAAATGCCTCCTTGCATCTGGAAAGTCCTTGCATAAAGGGGCAATAAACTGGAATGTAATATATATATATATATATATATATATATATATATATATATAGAATTTCTACAGCATTGTCAAATAATCATAATTACACTGCTGCTTAAAAAAGGTGTTTTTATGGACCCCTAGCCCCTCCATACAACTACTACCACACTGAAGTTAGAATCCGAAATTGCAGAAAGAAATAAAAAACATTTGCTAAGTAAGTCCTACCTACTCTGCAAATTAAAGTGATCTGCCGTCTGTCTCAGACGTACAAACAAATTGCCAAGTCTGTCTCACACTGTGCATAGTGGTTTAGTGCACACTCAGAAATCCCCTCAAATGCTAATACTTTACTCCTTGTAATAACATTTCCCATGCTCAATTAGCATGGTGGCTGCTAAAATTTAAAAAAAAAAAAAAAATTTTTTTTTTAGTTCTTGCCTCATGGGGCCCCCCTAGCCCATCGGGCCCCTGACAGGAGTTACCCCTGTCACCCCCTGATGGCGGCCCTGCCTACCACTGCCCTGAGGGTCTGTGTCCTGAGCGCATATACACCGGAACATGACAGAAAGTTAATGCCTAAAAAGGGTTCCACAGTGGTAGTGGATGCTCCGACCCACGGAGGAAAATAAAAAATTACAACCTATCACAGACCCAAGTTCCCTAAATGAAAAACAGAAGATTTTCATACTTTTAAAAATTTAAAGACACAGTACTCCCATTCTAGAGTATCCTCTACTCCTCATGTTCGTGATTTCCATTTTGGTGAAACTGATTCTGAATCTGACTATGTAACTGAAGAGAATGTGTCCATAGATTCATCAGAAAAAATTAAAATCTTTAAAGATTTAAAGAGACAGAACTACTTTTCTAGAATTTCATTTACTCCTTATGTTCCTGATTTCCATCTTGGTGAAACTGATTCTGACTATGAAAATGAAGAGAAAGGCCTCTAGTTATCAAGCTCCGTAATTTTCTTGCATTCGCCAGCCCAATACGCTCGCCTAAGCTCGTCTCACATCGCCGCCGCGGACCTGAATATGTTTGCCAAAGTTATCAAAAAAGTTGTCAAAAAGCCACGCACCAAGTACGGGGCGATGAGTAGCGGACTGTGATAGTTATCACTCATCCGATCTCGCTGCTCTTCGGCTTTTTTACAGCTTTATTGATAAGCTGTCACTAAGCACCCACACTATACTTTTCTACCCCCTATACCGGCGCCCCTGGAGCCCCCGCAACTAAATAAAGTTATTAACCCCTAAATGTATTAACCCCTAAACCGCCGCTCCCGGACCCCTCCGCCACCTACATAATACCTATTAACCCCTATCCTGCCCCCTTATACCGCCGCCACCTATAATAAAGTTATTAACCCCTATCCTGCGGATCCCGGACCCCGCCGCAACTAAGTAAAATGTTTAACCCCTAAACCGCCGCTCCCGGACCCTGCCGCCACATATATTAAACTTATTAACCCCTAATCTGCCCCCCCTACACCGTCGCCACTTATAATAAATTTATTAACCCCTATCCTGCCCCCCTATACCGCCGCCATCTATATTAAACTAATTAACCCCTATCCTGCCCCCCTATACCGCCGCAACCTATAATAAAATTGTTAACCCCTAAACCTAAACCTAAAGTCTAACACTAACCCTAACACCCCCCTAACTTAAATATTAATTAAATAAATCTAAATAATATTACTCTTATTAAATTAATTATTCCAATTTAAAACTGAATACTTACCTATAAAATAAACCCTAATATAGCTACAATGTAATTAATATTTACATTGTAGCTATTTTAGGATTTATATTTATTTTACAGGCAACTTTGTATTTATTTTAACTAGGTACAATAGTTATTAAATAGTTATTAACTATTTAATAATTACCTAGCTAAAAGAAATACAAAATTACCTGTAAAATAAATCCTAACCTAAGTTACAATTAAACCTAACACTACACTATCATTAAATTAATTAAATAAATTAGCTACCAATACCTACAATTAAATACAATTAAATAAACTAAACTAAATTACAAAAAAAACAAACACTAAACTACAGAAAATAAAAAAATATTGCAAGAATTTTAAACTAATTACACCTAATCTAAGCCCCCTAATAAAATAAAATAAAAAAAAAATAATAAAAGTCCCTAACCTATTCTACATTACAAAGTAATCAGCTCTTTTACCAGCCCTTAAAAGGGCATTTTGCGGGGCATTCCCCAAAGTAATCAGCTCTTTTGCCTGTTAATTAAAATACAACCCCCCCAACATTAAAACCCACCACCCACATACCCCTACTCTAACCCACCCAAACCCCCCTTAAAAAACCTAACACTACCCCCCTGAAGATCTCACGACCTTGAGTCATGTTCACCCAGTCGGGCCGAAGTCATCATCCAAGGGGCGCTGAAGAGGTCTTCCATCCGATAGAAGTCTTCATCCAGGCGGCGTCTTCAATCTTCATCCATCCGGAGCGGAGCGGAGCCATCTTCAAACGAGCCGACGCAGAGCCATCCTCTTCAACCGATGACTACCCGACGAATGAATATTCCTTTAAGTGACGTCATCCAAGATGGCGTCCCTCAAATTCCGATTGGCTGATAGGATTCTATCAGCCAATCGGAATTAAGGTAGGACAAATCTGATTGGCTGATTCAATCAGCCAATCAGATTCAAGTTCAATCCAATTGGCTGATCCAATCAGCCAATCAGATTGAGCTTGCATTCTATTGGCTGTTCCGATCAGCCAATAGAATGCGAGCTCAATCTTTGGCTGATAGAATCCTATCAGCCAATCGGAATTTGAGGGACGCCATCTTGGATGACGTCACTTAAAGGAATATTCATTCGTCGGGTAGTCGTCGGTTGAAGAGGATGGATCCGCGTCGGCTCATTTGAAGATGGCTCTGCTCCGCTCCGGATGGATGAAGATTGAAGATGCCGCCTGGATGAAGACTTCTATCAGATGGAAGACCTCTTCAGCGCCCCTTGGATGAAGACTTTTATCGGATGGAAGACATCTTCTGCGCCCCTTGGATGATGACTTCGGCCCGGCTGGGTGAACACGACTCAAGGTAGGGAGATCTTCAGGGGGGTTGTGTTAGGCTTATTTAATGGGGGTTTGGGTGGGTTAGAGTAGGGGTATGTGGGTGGTGGGTTTTAATGTGGGGGGGGTTGTATTTTTTTTTTACAGGCAAAAGAGCTGATTACTTTGGGGCATGCCCCGCAAAAAGCCTTTTTAAGGGCTGGTAAAAGAGCTGATTACTTTGTAATGTAGAATAGGGTAGGGACTTTTATTTTTTTATTTTATTAGGGGGCTTAGATTAGGTGTAATTAGTTTAAAATGCTTGTAATATTTTTTTTATTTTCTGTAATTTAGTGTTTGTTTTTTGTAATTTAGTTTAGTTTATTTAATTGTATTTAATTGTAGGTAATTGTAGTTAATTTATTTAATTAATTTAATGATAGTGTAGTGTTAGGTTTAATTGTAACTTAGGTTAGGATTTATTTTACAGGTAATTTTGTATTTCTTTTAGCTAGGTAGTTATTAAATAGTTAACTATTTAATAACTATTGTACCTAGTTAAAAAAATACAAAGTTACCTGTAAAATAAATATAAATCCTAAAATAGCTACAATGTAATTATTAATTACATTGTAGCTATCTTAGGGTTTATTTTACAGGTAAGTATTTAGTTTTAAATAGGAATAATTTATTTAATGATAGTGTAGTGTTAGGTGTAATTGTAATTTAGGTTAGTTTTTATTTTACAGGTAAATGTGTCTTTATTTTATCTAGGTAGCTATTAAATAGTTAATAACTATTTAATAACTATTGTACCTAGTTAAAATAAATTTAAATTTGCCTGTAAAATAAAAATAAATCCTAAAATAGCTGCAATATAATTATTAGTAATATTGTAGCTATCTTAGGGTTTATTTTATAGGTAAGTATTTAGTTTTAAATAGGATTAATTTAGTTAATAAGAGTAATTTTAATTTTGATTTATTAAAATAATATTTAAGTTAGGGGGGTGTTAGGGTAAGTGTTAGACTTAGGTTTAGGGGTTAATTAGTTTAATATAGATGGCGGCGGTATATGGGGGGCAGGATAGGGGTTAAAAATTTATTATAGGTGGCGACGGTGTAGGGGGGGCAGATTAGGGGTTAATAAGTTTAATATAGGTGGCGGCGGGGTCCGGGAGCAGCGGTTTAGGGGTTAAACAATTTATTTAGTTGCGATGGGGTGCGGGATCGGCAGGATAGGGGTTAATAAATTTATTATAGTTGCGGCGGGGTCCGAGAGCGGCGGTTTAGGGGTTAATAAGTTTATTAGAGTGGTGGTGGGCTCCGGGAGCGGCGGTTTTGGGGTTAACATGTTTAATATATGTGGCGGCGGTATAGGGGGGGCAGATTAGGGGTGTTTAGACTTGGGGTATATGTTAGGGTGTTAGGTGCAGATGTTTCCCATAGGAATCAATGGGATGTCGGGCAGCAGCGAACATGAACTTTCACTATGGTCAGACTCCCATTGATTCCTATGGGATCCGCCGCCTCCAGGGCAGCGGATTGAAAACCAGGTACGCTGGGCCGGAAAAGTGCCGAGCGTACCTGCTAGGAATTTGATAACTTTCAAAAGTAGTCAGATTGTGCCGAACTTGCGTTCGGCACATCTGGAGTGACGTAAGAATCGATCTGTGTCGGACTGAGTCAGGCGGATCGTAGCTTACGTCACAAAATTCTACTTTTGCCGGTGTGTAGGGCTTGATAACTTAGGCGTATTTGAGGTTGACGGCTTGATAACTAGAGGCCAAAGTGTCCATAGATTCAGCAGAAAAGATTCAGATATTTAAAGAGACAGGACTGCTGTTCTAGAATACCATCTACTCCTCCTGTCTGTGATTCCAATCTTGGTGATACTGACTCTGAGTCTGAATATGTCAATGAGGAGGATGACTTCACAGATCCAGCTAAACTGGCATTAGACTAGTATGAGCGCAACTTTAATTCGCCACAAAGTCAGACAAAACCTCAACCTATTGGCTATAATGACATCCTGGGATGCTATATTTACAAAATAGATGCTGCAGACAGCTCCCATCATGAAACCTCTAATAGAAATACTGATCTTCCTATTTCTGATATTCCCATGGATTCTGTAGATTGGACAGATTCAGAGCTGGAAGAAGAGACATTTGGTTTACATACTGCTGTTTGGAGAAATGGTCCCCTCAAGAATTATGCAGATTTATTACTTCAGAATTATGCATCCAGTGATAAAGAGGATTTCTGTTCTCAAATTGATATAAGGCAGCAGTCGCCAACCAGTGGTCCATGGACCACTGGTGGTCCACGAGAAGATGTTGGTGGTCCTTGACACCATCAAGCAAGAATGAATAACCTCTGATGTGTCACCCCCATCGCGCCGCAACTCCCTACAGTGCCTGGCTGTACATCAGTGAAAACCGACGGAGGAGTTAAATTACAATCTCCCTATACACGATGCATATTACTGCGCAACTTGCGTAGCTAGATTGTATTTTTAACTCCTCCCGCCTGGCACACTGCTCAAAGAAAGAAGCTTCCATTCTAAAGCCAGCAGAGGTTGGTATAGTCTTGGCTTGAAATAGTGGAATTAAAGTATATAAAAAAGAAAATCTTAAACAATTTCTCTCTTATATTTAATTTATTTTTTTCCCTTTACCTGTCTCTTTGTAGTAGTTTTTCTAATTCCTTAGATAGACTTACATCACTGTTTGTCTTCCTCCCCTCCATCTTCTTTTTTTTTTTTCTTATTAAATATTAATTATTTTTCATTCTAATAATTTTCCTGCGCACAAAGCCATTCCACCTGAATTCCACTAATTGCCATCCAGCAGATCAGCCATATCCCACCAGTATTATAATATATATATATATATATATTATATATAATAATAATAATTGCCAGTAACATCAGTCGTGGTTAGCTCACATCCATATTGAGAGCTTTCTGATATAAACTTAATTTATTACTCCAATGTCTGTCCATGATCATAAGTAGTTTTCAATAATTTCTAACTGGGGAGGTAACTTGGAAGTCTTGTGGTCCTTTTAAACATAATTCTTTTTTTCCCAACTTTCTGCCTCTCTGTTTCCAGCTCAAAAGTTGTCACTCACCCTTCATCTGTAATTTGGAAGTATTCTCTTAGTTCTGTTATTCAGTTAGTTAATTCCAAAAAATAATTCTTAAAAATGTGTAAATATATACATAATTTTTGTACCCTTTTTAAAAAAAATCATGTTAGTGGTCCACGGGATTCAGAATTGTGAGTTTAGTGGTCCCTGAGGTCCGAAAGGTTGGTGACCCCTGATATAAGGTACTCCAGGCCACAGTGGCACCATCCTAAGATGCCTCATATTGGGAAGAACTATCAGTTATCTAAACTCTCTAAAAATAAAGAAGAAAAAGAAAATCTTTCTGCCTACAGAAAATCAGAACTGTAAAGAGGAAACTCAGCCTGAATCTCCTGTTTCAGTTTCTGTTGTGCCAGATCCTCTCTTGCCTCCTAATACTCTCCACACCAAGCAGGATGCTGTCTCTAGTCGTCTTCAGTCTGTTTTTGAAGTACTTAATGGTTTTATCTTCTCAAACTCTACAATTACAAAGACTGCTTTCAACTGCTGATTCCTTACAGCCCTCTCATGCTGCCTCAATGTCTGTAAACCCTGTGCTAGAAGCAAAAGATAATTTTATTCCAGATATACAACCTTTCAGTTTTCCAGAGGTAGTCCCTGGAGAATTTAGCCCTGAAATTCAAACTCAAATAAGTATGCCTGCTGAATCCCAGAAAACTTCTCAGTCAGAATCTTGTGTCACAATTCCTCCGCATCTACCTGAGAGTGGCATATTTCAGTACACTCCACCTTCTCAAAATTCTTCTTTTACTGCATCTAAGAAAATGTTTTCCTTGGGAGATACTTTGCATCAACCTACATTGTCTACTACATCTGTTTCCTGTACAGGAATTCCTGATACTGAACCCTGTGAGGATATCATTGAACCTAGTTCCCTAGTGGACGTTCTTGACCCTGAAACTTGTACTAAAGTTTTTCAACAAGATTCCCCAGTGGCCATTCCTGTCCCTTTTTTCCATGATGATACTACTAAACCTGGCATTAAGGTGGACTCTCCTGTTTTTGACCCTGGTATGGGTATTCCTTTGTTTAACCTGGAAATGGGTGTAATAATACTTGATCCTGAAGATAGCCATGCCCTCTGCTCAGAAGCGAGTATGGTTCTTGGCTCTAAAGGGTGTCTTGTAAATTCTTCGTTTGTGAACCCTGAAGAAAGCTTTTCCCTCTGCTCAGAAGAGAGTATGGTTCCTGGCTCTAAAGTGGGTTCTTTTTCTATAGTTGAAACTGATCCCAGTACAAGTATCACAGCAACTGTCCCAAATTTGGACACTCATGTTTCTAACCCTAATGAGGGCATACCAGTCTTCAAGCCTCTTGTCCATAAACAAAGCCTTGACGTTGGCACACCTATCCTCAGTTCTTCTGTCCTCAAACTTTGCCCTGGTGTGGGCATTCCTGAACTATGCCCTGGAGTGGGAATTCCTGTAACTGATCCTACTGAGGTTATTCCTGAACCTTGCCCTGAAGTGTGCATTCCTGTACCTGATCCTACTGAGGATATTCCTGAACCTTGCCCTGGCATGGGCATTCCTTCACCTGATCCTACTGAGGATATTCCTAAACCTTGCCCAGATGTGGGTATTCCTGAACCTTGCCCTAGTATGAGCATCCTAGTGAGGACACTCTTGATTCTGAATCCAGTAAGGACACGTTTGATATTGAACCAGAAGATGGCAAGAACTGGTCAAATCTTGCACTCTACACGCCTATCTCCTACTTTGAAGAAAGCCCTGCTATTGGGTTAGAAGTGGCTATAGCTTTTTCTTTTGGAGTATATCTAATCCTCAGCCAAGAGGTTAATTCTGAGGGTAATCAAATCTCTGATACAAAGGTGGATAATGTGATTTACAATCCAGAATGCTGCATCTCTATTTATGAAGTTGAGAAAAGTCTATTCATATGTCTAGGACTGGGTGCCTTTTCATTGGCTGTGTACATGGTCATCTGTCATGAAGTACATTCGCCTATCAACCCTCAGGATGATTCTGTGGTTTGAAGCTGATTGTATGTTACGTGCAAGCATTCTCATGATAACTACAAGAAAGATGACTTCAAGTTTTGCTCTCATCATTTTCAAGATCTTTTGATACCTGAAATCCATGGCCTTTGCATTTGTCATTTTGCTTTTTCAAGAGATCTCCAACCCTCCTTTCTTGAATTCGGATTGGACTCACTACCTCCATGCAGCTACTACCGGCTCTCCATATCATTGTTGTTGTTCTCTCTCCATTTGGATTGCTCTGGGCGCCCGGAGGTCGTCTTTAAGGAGGGGGTTCTGTAACATATGCCTGCCTGATATCATTGTCCCTTTAAGACTGCCTTCCTTGCTACTGACAATAATGCTGGTTTTGGGCAGTATCTGCATTCAACTTACCTGCCTAATTAATCATTCATGCACCTGATTTCCTCATCCTCTTTTTAAACCATCTCAGGCCTAATGTGCATTGCATTAGCTTTAAAGTTTTGTTCCAGAACAACAGAGGTTTGTGACTGTTCCTGCATGGATTTTACCAGCGTATTCAAGCTACAGCCTTTCCTTTTAGCTATGCTTAAATTCATCTAATCGCAAGTTTTCATATAATTCCATTTTGTTTCCTGGACTCTGCTACTTAACAAACTCTGAACTTTATTCTAAATTACAAGTATGCATTTGGTTATGATAACTCTCTAATTACTACAACAGTATCTTACTCAGTACTTTATAACTATTCTCTGCTACAAGTTGTCATATCTGAAATATCCTCCTCCAAATAGGTTAATATATTCAGAACTCTGCATCTATGTGTTCAGTTAAAAGCTTTTATGTGATTCTCCAATATATGCACAAACAGTATTTAATGCCTTAAACTTGCAACTTGTCTATCACCTGTGCTGCTCTGCTTATTACTGACATACAGCTCTATATAATATTATGTACGGTGAACCAGCAATAAACCTTAGTTTGCCATTATGAGTCAATCTTCTACCAGTTTACTCTGAAGCCTGAACATCCTACATTGCTATATTTTCCTCTCATGAATCCTGCAGCTACCCCTATTAACTAACTATAAATCACAGTGAAGCCAGAATATATTGTATACATATGTTGCACTCTCCATGAATTCTACAATAGCTTCTTGCAACTATGAATCATAGAATATCATCTATCCACGTCCAGGATACTCTTCCCTGGGTCAAGGGTTGGTCTCCAATTCCCAACCACTGCCTCGAGGGTCTGTGTCCTGAGCGCATATACACTGGAACGTGACAACATCTGATGTTTGGGATTACCGTATATTTTGTCATTAATGAAGCACATGTTTGGGATAACTGTTAATTAATGTCAATTAATGAAGCACATCTGATGTTTGGGATTAGCGTATTGTTTGTCATTAATGAAGCTCATCTGATGTTTGGGATTACCGTATTGTTTGTCATTAATGAAGCTCATCTGATTTTTGGGATTACCGTATTGTTTGTCATTAATGAAGCTCATTTGATGTTTGGGATTACCGTATTGTTTGTCATTAATGAAGCTCATCTGATGTTTGGGATTACCGTATTGTTTGTCATTAATGAAGCTCAACTGATGTTTGGGATTACCATATTGTTTGTCATTAATGAAGCTCATCTGATGTTTGGGATTACCGTATTGTTTGTCATTAATGAAGCACATCTGATGTTTGGGATTACCATATTTTTTGTCATTAATGAAGCACATCTGATGTTTGTGATTACCGTATTGTTTGTCATTAATGAAGCACATCTGATGTTTGGGATTACTGTATTGTTTGTCATTAATGAAGCACATCTGATGTTTGGGATTACTGTATTGTTTGTTATTAATGAAGCACATCTGATGTTTGGGATTACCATATTAGGACGTATAATGCAGATTAGGATTTTGTGTTGTTTTTGAGAATGAACAATTTTGAGCTTCAGGGATATTGATTGCAGAAGCATTCTTGGATTATGATCAGTGGAACATACTTGGCCGATGCTCAGCAATCGTTAGACACTTTGTTTTAGGAGCTGTCAGGCTCGTTTTTGTGGATTTTAATGTTCGTAAAATTAAGCTTTAATCTTGATTTAATGCAAGTGCCTTGTAGTCCTGCTTGGTCTTTTGCTACATTAATGAAGCACATCTGATGTTTGGGATTACCCTATTGTTTGTCATTAATGAAGCACATCTGATTTTTGGGATTACCGTATTGTTTGTCATTAATGAAGCACATCTGATGTTTCGGATTACCGTATTGTTTGTCATTAATGAAGCACATCTGATGTTTGGGATTACCGAATTGTTTGTCATTAATGAAGCACATCTGATGTTTGGGATTAGTGTATTGTTTGTCCTTAATGAAGCACATCTGATGTTTGGGATTACCATATTTTTTGTCATTAATGAAGCACATCTGATGTTTGGGATTACCGTATTGTTTGTCATTAATGAACCACATCTGATGTCTGGGATTACCGTATTTTTTGTCATTAATGAACCACATCTGATGTTTGGGATTACCGTATTGTTTGTCATTAATGAAGCACATCTGATGTTTGGGATTACTGTATTGTTTGTCATTAATGAAGCACATCTGATGTTTGGGATTACTGTATTGTTTGTCATTAATGAAGCACATCTGATGTTTGGGATTACCATATTAGGACGTATAATGCAGATTAGGATTTTGTGTTGTTTTTGAGAATGAACAATTTTGAGCTTCAGGGATATTGATTGCAGAAGCATTCTTGGATTATGATCAGTGGAACATACTTGGCCAATGCTCAGCAATCGTTATCTGATCATTATTAAACACTTAGTGAAATTCTTTGTTTTATAATTAAAAAAAAAAAAAAGACAGAGTCAGTATCCCCTTGTCGTCTTTACAATTCATTTTATTTCTATCTCTCCCTAGCAACTAAAGGGTTAAATCTCAGAGTTTGTTCTCGCCAGGCCTGGGGTTATGACAGATTGTGCTATTATATTCAGCATCCTGATTCCATTCACTAGCAGAGATGCCCCAGGCTGCTTTGCAAATGTGACAAAAAAAAGAATGATTTGTTTGTGAAAATGCTTGAAGAGGATTTAGGCTTTGCACAGAGATCAGACACAGCTCCTCGGGGGCGAGCTGAGGGGACTGAGCAAAAACAGCCGCATACTCCTCACGTGTTTTATGATCATATGAACAAAATCTATACACGCGCAAACGACTACATCAAAGCTTTGTTTTAAACAAGCTTGCTGATATTTTACAGTCTCTTTGATTTCCTTAAGTTTATTTTATATGCTGGTGGCATCCTAGGGACACCATTAATTTAATTAAATATAAATAGTAGGTACAAAAATGTATTTTTCCACAATATTATACAGTGGTCTTGGTTCCAGTGCTGGCTAGTAATAGATTACATTTTATTATCGGAAATGACATTATTATATAATATTTTAATCATGTATTTTTTATTTCATATTGTATATTTATTTCTCCAACATTGGTGTGTATGGTCCACGGCGTCATCCTTACTTGTGGGAATATCTCTTCCCCAACAGGAAATGGCAAAGAGTCCCAGCAAAGCTTGCCATATAGTCCCTCCTAGGCTCCGCCCACCCCAGTCATTCTCTTTGCCGTTGCACAGGCAACATCTCCACGGAGATGGTTAAGAGTATGTGGTGTTTAGTTGTAGTTTTTTTATTCTACTATCAAGAGTTTGTTATTTTAAAATAGTGCTGGTATGTACTATTTACTCTGAAACAGAAAAAGATGAAGATTTCTGTTTGTGAGAGGAAGATTATTTTAGCAGACAGTAACTAAAATCCTTTGCTGTTTCCACATAGGACTGTTGAGATGAAGTAACTTCAGTTGGGGGAAACAGTTAGCAGACTTTTCTGCTTAAGGTATGACTAGCCATATTTCTAACAAGACTGTGTAATGCTGGAAGGCTGTCATTTCCCCTCATGGGGACCGGTAAGCCATTTTCTTAGTCTCAAACAGAATAAAGGGCTTAATATGGGCTATAAAACTAGTAGACACTTTTATGGGCTAAATCGATTGCTTTATTTGGACATTTTATACATGTTTATGCTGATAATTCACACTTATAAACTTGGGGAACGTTTTTTAACGTCAGGCACTATGCTAGACACCTTTTCCAGTCAGGAAGGGCCTTCCCAGTTGTAGGCTGAGCCTCATTTTCGCGCCATTACTGCGCAGTTGTTTTTGAGAGCAAGACATGCAGATGCATGTGTGAGGACCTGAAAGTAGTTGGAAAAGTTCCTAGAAGGCGTCATTTGGTATCGTATTCCCCTCTGGGCTTGGTAAAGTCACAGCAAAGGCTGTAGCTGGGACTGTATAGGGGTTAAATCTGTAACCGGCTCCGGTTTCGTTATTTTAAGGGTTAAAGCTCTGAAAATTGGTGTGCAATACTTTTAATGCTTTAAGACACTGTGGTGAAATTTTGGTAAATTTTGAACAATTCCTTCATATTTTTTCACATATTCAGTAATAAAGTGTGCTCCAGTAACGGTTTTGTTTTAAAACGGTTTTTGTGCTTTATTGACAAGTTTAAGCCTGTTTAACATGTCTGTGCCTTCAGATAAGCTATGTTCTATATGTATGAAAGACAATGTGTCTCCCCCTTCAAAATTGTGTGATAATTGTGCCATAGCGTCCAAACAAAGTAAGGACAGTACTGCCACAGATAATGAAATTGCCCAAGATGATTCCTCAGATGAAGGGAGTAGACATGGTTCAACATCATCTCCTTCTGTGTCTACGCCAGTTTTGCCCACGCAGGAGGCCCCTAGTACTTCTAGCGCGCCAATGCTTATTACCATGCAACAATTGACGGCTGTAATGGATAACTCCATAGCAAATATTTTATCCAAAATGCCTGCATATCAGAGAAAGCGCGATTGCTCTGTTTTAAACACTGAAGGGCAGGAGGGCGCTGATGATAATTGTTCTGTCATACCCTCACACCAATCTGAAGGGGCCATGAGGGAGGTTTTGTCAGATGGGGAAATTTCAGATTCAGGAAAAATTTCTCAACAGGCTGAACCTGATGTTGTGACATTTAAATTTAAATTAGAACATCTCCGCGCACTGCTTAAGGAGGTGCTATCTACTCTGGATGATTGTGACAACTTGGTCATTCCAGAAAAATTATGCAAGATGGACAAGTTCCTAGAGGTTCCGGTGCACCCCGACGCTTTTCCTATACCCAAGCGGGTGGCGGACATAGTGAATAAGGAGTGGGAGAAGCCCGGCATACCTTTTGTTCCCCCTCCTATATTTAAGAAATTATTTCCTATGGTCGACCCCAGAAAGGACTTATGGCAGACAGTCCCTAAGGTCGAGGGGGCAGTTTCTACTCTAAACAAGCGCACTACTATTCCTATCGAAGATAGTTGTGCTTTCAAAGATCCTATGGATAAAAAATTGGAAGGTTTGCTTAAAAAGATTTTTGTACAGCAAGGTTACCTTCTACAACTCATTTTGTGCATTGTTCCTGTCACTACAGCAGCGTGGTTCTGGTTCGAGGAATTAGAAAAGTCGCTCAGTAGAGAGACTCCATATGAGGAGGTTATGGACAGAGTTCACGCACTTAAGTTGGCTAACTCTTTTATTTTAGATGCCGCTTTGCAATTAGCTAGATTAGCGGCGAAAAATTCAGGGTTTGCAATTGTGGCGCGCAGAGTGCTTTGGCTAAAGTCTTGGTCAGCGGATGTATCATCCAAGACAAAATTGCTTGACATCTCCTTCAAGGGTAAAACTCTCTTTGGACCAGAATTGAAAGAGATTATCTCAGACATCACTGGGGGAAAGGGTCATGCCCTCCCACAAGATAGGCCTTTCAAGGCCAAGAATAAGTCTAATTTTCGTTCCTTTCGTAATTTCAGGAACGGACAGGCCTCTAATTCTGCATGCTCTAAGCAAGAGGGTAATGCCTCACAGTCCAAACCAGCCTGGAAACCAATGCAAGGCTGGAACAAGGGTAAGCAGACCAAGAAGCCTGCTACCGCTAACAAAACAGCATGAAGGAGTAGCCCCCGATCCGGGACCGGATCTAGTGGCGGGCAGACTCTCTCTCTTTGCTCAGGCTTGGGCAAGAGATGTTCAGGATCCCTGGACGCTAGAAATAGTTTCTCAGGGTTATCTTCTGGAATTCAAGGAACTACCCCCAAGGGGAAGGTTCCACATGTCTCACTTATCCTCAAACCAAATAAAGAGACAGGCGTTCTTATATTGTGTAGAAGACCTGTTAAAGATGGGAGTGATACACCCAGTTCCAATGACGGAACAAGGAATGGGATTTTACTCAAATCTGTTCGTAGTTCCCAAAAAAGAGGGAACCTTCAGACCAATTCTGGATTTAAAGATCCTAAACAAATTTCTCAGGGTACCATCGTTCAAAATGGAAAGCATTCTAACGATTCTACCCACTATCCTGGAAGGTCAATTTATGACTACCGTGGATCTAAAGGATGCGTACCTACATATTCCTATCCACAAAGAACATCATCAGTTCCTAAGGTTCGCCTTTCTGGACAAACATTACGAGTTTTTGGCCCTCCCATTCGGATTAGCCACTGCTCCAAGGATTTTCACAAAGGTACTCGGGTCCCTTCTAGCGGTTCTAAGACCGAGGGGCATTGCAGTAGTACCATACTTGGACGACATTCTAATACAAGCGTCGTCCCTTTCAAAAGCAAAGGCTCAGACAGACATTGTTCTGGCCTTTCTCAGATCTCACGGATGGAAGGTGAACATAGAAAAAAGTTCTCTATCTCCGTCAACAAGAGTTCCCTTCTTGGAAACAATAATAGATTCCTTAGAAATGAGGATCTTTCTGACAGAGGTCAGAAAGTCAAAACTTCTAAGCGCTTGTCAAGTTCTTCATTCTGTTCCACGTCCTTCCATAGCTCAGTGCATGGAAGTAGTAGGGTTGATGGTTGCAGCAATGGACATAGTTCCTTTTGCACGAATTCATCTAAGACCATTACAACTGTGCATGCTGAAACAGTGGAATGGGGACTATACAGACTTGTCTCCAGTGATTCAAGTAGATCAGAAGACCAGAGATTCACTCCGTTGGTGGATATCCCTGGACCACCTATCCCAGGGAATGAGCTTCCGCAGACCAGAGTGGGTCATTGTCATGACCGACGCCAGTCTAGTGGGCTGGGGTGCGGACTGGGAATCCCTGAAAGCTCAGGGACTATTGGTCTCGGGAAGAGTCTCTTCTCCCGATAAACATTCTGGAACTAAGAGCGATATTCAATGCTCTCAGGGCTTGGCCTCAGCTTGCAAAGGCCAGATTCATAAAATTCCAATCAGACAACATGACGACTGTTGCGTATATCAATCATCAGGGGGGAACAAGGAGTTCCCTGGCGATGAAAGAAGTAACCAAAATAATACAATGGGCGGAGAATCACTCCTGCCATCTATCTGCGATCCACATCCCAGGTGTGGAATACCGGGAAACGGATTATCTGAGTCGTCAGACATTCCATCCGGGGGAGTGGGAACTCCACCCGGAGATTTTTGCCCAGTTGACTCAATTATGGGGCATTCCAGACATGGATCTGATGGCGTCTCGTCAGAACTTCAAGGTTCCTTGCTACGGGTCCAGATCCAGGGATCCCAAGGCGACTCTAGTGGATGCACTAGTAGCGCCTTGGACCTTCAACCTAGCTTATGTGTTCCCACCGTTTCCTCTCATTCCCAGGCTGGTAGCCAGGATCAAACAGGAGAGGGTCTCAGTGATCTTGATAGCTCCTGCGTGGCCACGCAGGACTTGGTATGCAGACCTGGTGAATATGTCATCGGTTCCACCATGGAAGCTACCTTTGAGACAGGACCTTCTTGTTCAGGGTCCATTCGAACATCCAAATCTGGTCTCCCTCCAGCTGACGGCTTGGAGATTGAACGCTTGATTCTATCAAAGCGTGGGTTTTCAGATTCTGTGATTGATACTCTGGTTCAGGCCAGAAAACCGGTAACTAGAAAGATTTACCATAAAATATGGAAAAGATATATCTGCTGGTGTGAATCCAAGGGATTCCCTTGGAATAAGATACAAATTCCTAAGATTCTTTCCTTTCTGCAAGAAGGTTTGGATAAAGGATTATCTGCGAGTTCTCTAAAGGGACAGATTTCTGCTTTATCTGTCTTACTACACAAATGACTGGCAGCTATGCCAGATGTTCAAGCATTTGTTCAGGCTCTGGTTAGGATCAAGCCTGTTTACAGACCTTTGACTCCTCCCTGGAGTTTAAATCTAGTTCTTTCAGTTCTTCAAGGGGTTCCGTTTGAACCTCTACATTCCATAGATATTAAGTTGTTATCTTGGAAAGTTTTGTTTTTGGTTGCTATTTCTTCTGCTAGAAGAGTTTCAGAGTTATCTGCTCTGCAGTGTTCTCCATCCTATCTGGTGTTCCATGCAGATAAGGTGGTTTTGCGTACTAAGCTTGGTTTTCTTCCAAAGGTTGTTTCTAACAAAAATATTAACCAGGAGATAGTTGTACCTTCTTTGTGTCCGAATCCAGTTTCAAAGAAGGAACGTTTGTTACACAATTTGGACGTAGTCCGTGCTCTAAAATTCTATTTAGAAGCTACAAAAGATTTCAGACAAACATCTTCTCTGTTTGTTGTCTATTCTGGTAAAAGGAGAGGTCAAAAAGCGACTTCTACCTCTCTTTCCTTTTGGCTTAAAAGCATCATCCGATTGGCTTACGAGACTGCCGGACGGCAGCCTCCTGAAAGAATCACAGCTCACTCCACTAGGGCTGTGGCTTCCACATGGGCCTTCAAGAACGAGGCTTCTGTTGATCAGATATGTAAGGCAGCGACTTGGTCTTCACTGCACACTTTTGCGAAATTTTACAAATTTGATACTTTTGCTTCTTCGGAGGCTATTTTTGGGAGAAAGGTTTTGCAAGCCGTGGTGCCTTCCGTTTAGGTAACCTGATTTGCTCCCTCCCTTCATCCGTGTCCTAAAGCTTTGGTATTGGTTCCCACAAGTAAGGATGACGCCGTGGACCGGACACACCAATGTTGGAGAAAACAGAATTTATGCTTACCTGATAAATTACTTTCTCCAACGGTGTGTCCGGTCCACGTCCCGCCCTGGTTTTTTAATCAGGTCTGATGAATTATTTTCTCTAACTACAGTCACCACGGTACCATATGGTTTCTCCTATATTTTTCCTCCTGTCCGTCGGTCGAATGACTAGGGTGGGCGGAGCCTAGGAGGGACTATATGGCCAGCTTTGCTGGGACTCTTTGCCATTTCCTGTTGGGGAAGAGATATTCCCACAAGTAAGGATGACGCCGTGGACCGGACACACCGTTGGAGAAAGTAATTTATCAGGTAAGCATAAATTCTGTTTTTAATCATTGTTTTCTATTATTGATCGACATTTCCATCACGTGTCAAAAGTACTGTAGGTTTGATGCATATTTTATATTCAACTTGTGATATTGGCATGTTAGAGCTATGTTTTATTCCTAATGGGATATGATGTGAATTAACTTGGTGAATATAGATCAGGGCTGCGTATATGTGTAGGTTGGAGAGAATAACAAACCTGCTGTAGTACGTGATTTATCTTGGTGAATATAGATCAGGGCTGCGTCTGTGTAGGTTTAAGAGAATCACAAACCTGCTATAGTAGGTGAGTTATCTTGGTGAATATAGATCAGGGCTACGTCTGTGTAGGTTGAATAGAATCACAAACCTGTTGTAGTATGTGGGCTATCTTGGTGAATATAGATCAGGACTGTATTTTTGTAGGTTGGAGAGAATCACAAACATGCTGTAGTATGTGAGTTTTCTTGGTAAATATAGTTCAGAGCTGCATTTGTATAGGTTGGAGGGAATCACAAACCTGCTGTAGTATGTGAGATATCTTGGTGAATATCGATCAGGGTTGCGTTTATCCAGGTTGGAGATAATCACAAACCTGTTGTAGTATGTGGGCTATCTTGGTGAATATAGATCAGGACTGTATTTTTGTAGGTTGGAGAGATTCACAAACATGCTGTAGTATGTGAGTTTTCTTGGTAAATATAGTTCAGAGCTGCATTTGTATAGGTTGGAGGGAATCACAAACCTGCTGTAGTATGTGAGTTTTCTTGGTGAATATAGATCAGTTCTGCGTTTGTGTAGGTTGGAGAGAATCACAAACATGCTTTAGTATGGGATTTTCTTGGTGAATATAGATCAGGGCTGTGTTTGTGTAGGTTGGAGAGAATCATAAACCTGCTGTAGTATGTGATCTATCTATGTGAATATAGATCAGAGCTGTGTTTGTGTAGGTTGGAGGGAATCACAAACCTGCTTTAGTATGTGGGCTACCTTGGTGAATATAGATCAGGGATGAGTCTGTGTAGGTTGGAGGGAATCACAAACCTGCTGCAGTATGTGGGCTATCTTGGTGAATATAGATCAGAGCTGTGTTTCTGTAGGTTGGAGAGAATCACAAACCTGCAGTAGTATGTGAGTTGTCTTGGTGAATATAGATCAGGGTTGTGTTTGTGTAGATTGGAGAGAATCACAAACCTGCCGTAGTATGTGAGTTATCTTGGTTAATATAGATCAGGGCTGTATTTTTGTAGGTTGGAGAGAATTACAAACATGCTATGGTATGTGAGTTGTCTTGGTTAATATAGATAAGGGCTATGTTTGTGTAGGTTGGAGAGAATCACAAACCTGCTGTAGTATGTGAGTTTTCTTGGTGAATATAGATCAGGGCTGTGTTTGTGAATGTTGGAGAAAGCCATAAATCAGATGCACTGGGGCAGTTAGATATCTAATATTTTTTTTTATATATTTGAATGTTAAATGTCATAAATAAGCCTATGGGAATCAATATTCAGATGTTAATACTAATTCAATAGACATAGTCACGCTGCACAATGCATATCAAGCTGAGCATTCTTTCTACAATATGAACATCTAAATTACAATCTTCTCCCATCTTTACTGTTCAATGATCACATAACAAGAATCAGACACATTGCCAGATTTCTAAATAAGATAACTAAACATACACAAATAAAGCAATAAGTATATTTCTTTACGCTGGTATTACATACTTAGGTGTGTGTATAACCAAAGCGTCTAACCTGATGGAGGCTAAGGTACTACTAGTACTTAGTAATGTTTATTCTTACATACAATACGAACATAACATAATCATGGATCCATGTATAAAAACAGAGTAAAATAGAATAAAATTAGTAAAATATAATATAATGTATAAGAACAGATACATGAAAGTAATAAATGTAGTATAAATGTAAAACTCCAGACTCCTAAAAGACAGTTTAAGTTATCTCCTATTGATAGGATTGGCAATCTTATAAGTGATCCTTCACTTGTGCAGGTGAATCAAAATTAGTAGTGTTCAATATCTCCAGTGTTTGTGGCCAAGGTAATGTTATAGCACAAGTTAAAGTATCTCCAATGCATGTGGCCAATGTAATGTTATAGCACACGTTAAAGTATCTCCAATGCATGTGTCTAATGTAATGTTATAGCACACGTTAAAGTATCTCCAATGCATGTGTCTAATGTAATGTTATAGCACACGTTAAAGTATCTCCAATGCATGTGTCTAATGTAATGTTATAGCACAAGTTAAAGTATCTCCAATGCATGTGACCAATGTAATGTTATAGCACACGTTAAAGTATCTCCAATGCATGTGTCTAATGTAATGTTATAGCACACGTTAAAGTATCTCCAATGCATGTGTCTAATGTAATGTTATAGCACAAGTTAAAGTATCTCCAATGCATGTGTCTAATGTAATGTTATAGCACAAGTTAAAGTATCTCCAATGCTTGTGGCCAATGAGGTATATGATATTCCAGATGTAGTGATACAGACCAAATATAGATATAAAAATCTAACATGCCACAAGCATTGGAGATACTTTAACGTGTACTATAACATTACCTTGGACAGAAACACTGGAGATACTTTAACGTGTGCTATAACATTACATTGGCCACATGCATTGGAGATACTTTAACGTGTGCTATAACATTACATTGGCCACAAGCACTGGAGATACTTTAACTTGTGCTATAACATTACATTAGACACATGCATTGGAGATACTTTAACGTGTGCTATAACATTACATTAGACACATGCATTGGAGATACTTTAACGTGTGCTATAACATTACATTAGACACATGCATTGGAGATACTTTAACTTGTGCTATAACATTACATTAGACACATGCATTGGAGATACTTTAACGTGTGCTATAACATTACATTAGACACATGCATTGGAGATACTTTAACTTGTGCTATAACATTACATTAGACACATGCATTGGAGATACTTTAACTTGTGCTATAACATTACATTAGACACATGCATTGGAGATACTTTAACCTGTGCTATAACATTACATTAGACACATGCATTGGAGATACTTTAACTTGTGCTATAACATTACATTAGACACATGCATTGGAGATACTTTAACTTGTGCTATAACATTACATTGGCCACATGCATTGGAGATACTTTAACTTGTGCTATAACATTACATTAGACACATGCATTGGAGATACTTTAACCTGTGCTATAACATTACATTAGACACATGCATTGGAGATACTTTAACTTGTGCTATAACATTACATTAGACACATGCATTGGAGATACTTTAACCTGTGCTATAACATTACATTAGACACATGCATTGGAGATACTTTAACCTGTGCTATAACATTACATTAGACACATGCATTGGAGATACTTTAACTTGTGCTATAACATTACATTAGACACATGCATTGGAGATACTTTAACCTGTGCTATAACATTACATTAGACACATGCATTGGAGATACTTTAACCTGTGCTATAACATTACATTAGACACATGCATTGGAGATACTTTAACGTGTGCTATAACATTACATTAGACACATGCATTGGAGATACTTTAACTTGTGCTATAACATTACATTAGACACATGCATTGGAGATACTTTAACTTGTACTATAACATTACATTAGACACATGCATTGGAGATACTTTAACTTGTGCTATAACATTACATTAGACACAAGCATTGGAGATACTTTAACTTGTACTATAACATTACATTAGACACATGCATTGGAGATACTTTAACTTGTGCTATAACATTACATTAGACACAAGCATTGGAGATACTTTAACTTGTACTATAACATTACATTAGACACATGCATTGGAGATACTTTAACTTGTGCTATAACATTACATTAGACACAAGCATTGGAGATACTTTAACTTGTGCTATAACATTACATTAGACACATGCATTGGAGATACTTTAACTTGTACTATAACATTACATTGGCCACATGCATTGGAGATACTTTAACGTGTGCTATAACATTACATTAGACACATGCATTGGAGATACTTTAACGTGTACTATAACATTACATTGGCCACATGCATTGGAGATACTTTAACGTGTGCTATAACATTACATTGGCCACATGCATTGGAGATACTTTAACTTGTGCTATAACATTACATTGGCCACATGCATTGGAGATACTTTAACTTGTGCTATAACATTACATTGGCCACATGCATTGGAGATACTTTAACTTGTACTATAACATTACATTAGACACATGCATTGGAGATACTTTAACGTGTGCTATAACATTACATTGGCCACATGCATTGGAGATACTTTAACTTGTACTATAACATTACATTAGACACATGCATTGGAGATACTTTAACTTGTGCTATAACATTACATTGGCCACATGCATTGGAGATACTTTAACGTGTGCTATAACATTACATTAGACACATGCATTGGAGATACTTTAACTTGTACTATAACATTACATTAGACACATGCATTGGAGATACTTTAACGTGTGCTATAACATTACATTAGACACATGCATTGGAGATACTTTAACTTGTGCTATAACATTACATTGGCCACATGCATTGGAGATACTTTAACGTGTGCTATAACATTACATTGGCCACATGCATTGGAGATACTTTAACGTGTGCTATAACATTACATTGGCCACATGCATTGGAGATACTTTAACGTGTGCTATAACATTACATTGGCCACATGCATTGGAGATACTTTAACGTGTGCTATAACATTACATTGGCCACATGCATTGGAGATACTTTAACGTGTGCTATAACATTACATTAGACACATGCATTGGAGATACTTTAACGTGTACTATAACATTACATTGGCCACATGCATTGGAGATACTTTAACGTGTGCTATAACATTACATTGGCCACATGCATTGGAGATACTTTAACTTGTGCTATAACATTACATTGGCCACATGCATTGGAGATACTTTAACGTGTGCTATAACATTACATTGGCCACATGCATTGGAGATACTTTAACTTGTACTATAACATTACATTAGACACATGCATTGGAGATACTTTAACGTGTGCTATAACATTACATTGGCCACATGCATTGGAGATACTTTAACTTGTACTATAACATTACATTAGACACATGCATTGGAGATACTTTAACGTGTGCTATAACATTACATTGGCCACATGCATTGGAGATACTTTAACTTGTACTATAACATTACATTAGACACATGCATTGGAGATACTTTAACTTGTGCTATAACATTACATTGGTCACATGCATTGGAGATACTTTAACTTGTACTATAACATTACATTGGCCACATGCATTGGAGATACTTTAACTTGTACTATAACATTACATTGGCCACATGCATTGGAGATACTTTAACTTGTGCTATAACATTACATTGGCCACATGCATTGGAGATACTTTAACTTGTACTATAACATTACATTAGACACATGCATTGGAGATACTTTAACGTGTGCTATAACATTACATTGGCCACATGCATTGGAGATACTTTAACTTGTACTATAACATTACATTAGACACATGCATTGGAGATACTTTAACGTGTGCTATAACATTACATTGGCCACATGCATTGGAGATACTTTAACGTGTGCTATAACATTACATTAGACACATGCATTGGAGATACTTTAACTTGTGCTATAACATTACCTTGGCCACAAACACTGGAGATATTGAACACTACTAATGTGAAGGTTCACTTATAAGATTGCCAATCCTATCGATAGGAGATAACTTAAACTGTCTTTTAGGAGTCTGGAGTTTTACATTTATACTACATTTATTACTTTCATGTATCTGTTCTTATACATTATATTATATTTTACTAATTTTATTCTATTTTACTCTGTTTTTATACATGGATCCATGATTATGTTATGTTCGTATTGTATGTAAGAATAAACATTACTAAGTACTAGTAGTACCTTAGCCTCCATCAGGTTAGGCGCTTTGGTTATACACACACATTTATTCATTCACATTGGTGACAGCTAGGGGTCACTATACCAAAGCCTAAAGGTACCTTTTATTTGGCGCTAAAGCGAATACCCCCTATTACATACTTAGGGCTTGTTTCCATTGAGTCGTTAAAAATGGAGCCGTAAGCTACTGAAGATGCTGACAGCTAAAAGTAGTTTAAGGCTCCATTTTAGTAGCAGGTATCCATTTAAATATTTTGCGCAGTGCGTGCAGTCGCTCTTTTTGTTGTGTTAATGCTTCCATCCACGTTGGAATTTTAGAAATTTGCACCTTAACAAGTTTGTTGTCATGGTAACCCGACCTAACATTATAAAAGTTACATTTAATGCCTGTGTTTCTTACCTGCGATTGCTTCTCGAGAAAAAAACACAAGAGTTATGTAGGTCACAAAATAACGATACAAGATATGAAAACATGTTTTATTTAAGGAAATACATATATATTTTTTTCTTTTTAAAGGAGCTTTATTTAGAACAACCATTTTACGTTGTATTGTTTGTAAACGTTTATATCTCAATAGGAACTAGGCTTCATGACGCTTATTTTCCTCCTTTACACCTAGTTCAGTATCCTGTAGTATCTGAGACCTTATCGACAACTTCCGACAGTGTTTTACCTGTTTGCGCATTCAATGGAAACCGGGGATTAATTTTGCGCTTTTCAGCTTCTATTATTTTCTATGTGATGTGTAATTTCTTTCAACGGTGGAAAATGCGCCATCGGAAACTATCAATAACTATAATGGCCTGGAAAAGTAGTTTTTTCGTTTTGCAACCTCATGAAATCCCAATTGCGACTCAATGGAAACAATTCCTTAGAATGGAGCACAAATAACATATCCCATAGTGTCACATTGTCATCTACAGTTTCCTTTATTTGTGAGATTAAATGTGTTCTATAGGATATCTGTAGGAGCCTACGATATAACTTCTCTGGCCCCTAAGCCAGATCATATCTGATCATAGTAATAACAGGTACTGTGTAAACCAGAGGACTTAATTATACTGCTCACTAAATTAATTGCAAATACTTTTTACCCTCACTGATCTAGTTGCTTAGGCAACATCTTATGTAACTTTTATTCCATTTCTAAACGTTACTTATTGAGCTCT